>NC_134484.1:164794290-164846790 GCF_040206685.1 Ascaphus truei | reverse complement strand
CCCTATGCATCACCGATTGTGGTGGTATGAAAGAAAAATGGGTCTGTTTGATTGTGCGTTAACTACAGAACATTGAACAGACGTACTGTACCTGACCAATACACGCTACCACGAATAGAGGAGATCCTCAGCGCATTGTCCGGAAGCCAGTGGTTTAGCGTGTTGGACCTTCGATCTGGGTATTACCAGGTTCCTATGAGCCCAGCTGATCAAGAGAAGACGGCGTTCGTCTGTCCTCTGGGATTTTATTAGTTCACCCGGATGCCCCAAGGTATCTGCGGTGCTCCCGCCAATTTTCAACGGCTTATGGAGAAAACGATTGGAGATATGTGTCCTCGTGAGTGTCTGGTTTACCTAGATGACATAATTGTGTTCGGAACCACACTTGAAGAACACGAGACTAGGCTGATGAAAGTGCTGGATCGCTTAGGGAAAGAAGGCCTGAAGCTCTCCTTGGATAAGTGCCACTTCTGTCGAACATCAGTCACTTATGTGGGTCATATAGTGTCTGCAGATGGAGTGGCCACCAACCCGGCCAAGACCCGAGAATGTGATGGAGCGGAGGTCTTTTCTCGGGTTCTGTGGATACTACCAACGGTTTGTGGATGGATACTCCAAGAAGGCGGCTGTGCTGAACAATCTGCTGAAGGTCTATCCAGAGGAACCCAAGCAGAAGAAGACCACCCCAAGAACTCCCTTCGGGGATTGGTGGACGTCCGGTTGTGAAGAAGCGTTTAAGGGGCTGAAGAATAGTTTTACAGAGGCTCCCGTTCTAGCCTATGCTGACCCGGAGAAGCCTTACATTCTGCATGTGGATGCCAGCCTCAATGGATTGGGAGCTGTGCTACACCAGAAATACCCCACTGGACTTCGCCCTGTGGCCTATGCCAGTAGAAGTTTGACTTCAAGTGAAAAGAACTATCCAGTTCACAAATTGGAGTTCCTTGCCCTCTAATGGGCCATATCTGAAAAACTACATGACTACCTATATGGGGTCACCTTCGAGGTCCGAACAGACAACAATCCACTGACCTATGTACAAACCACGGCCAAGTTAGATGCGACCGGTCATAGATGGTTGGCCACCCTCGCCAATTACCAGTTTTCTTTGAAATATATGCCTGGACCTCTCAATATAGGGGCCGATGCTCTATCTAGGAGATCGGGACTGGGTCAGACCGCCGACGATGGTCCTTGGGAAGAAATTCCAGGTCCAGGAATGAGAGCTATGTGTTCCACTGCTGCTATTGTAAACGATCGAGTGGCATTCTCCGAGCTATGAGTAGCGGATTCTTTAGGGTGTCGACCTCAAGCCCTTCCAGAAGCTTACTGCCACCCCGATGGCATGGGTCTAACCCAAGACGTTATCTTCACGGTGAAGGAACTGGTACTAGCACAGACACATGATCCTGCGGCTAAGGCTGTCCGAAAGGCTCTACACAAAAATGACTCTTCACTGGTGAAACGGGCTCCTCCCGATGATGTGAGCCTCCTCATGAGAGAATGGGATAAGTTTGAGATGGATAACGGCCTACTCTATAGGCTTGTTCAATTCCACAATCATCCTGACCGTCGACAACTATTTCTACCCCGGTGTATGCAAGGTCTCGTTTTAAGATCACTACATGATGATCATGGACATTTGGGGGTGGATAAGACCTTGGCTTTAGTGCGAGACCGGTTCTTCTGGCCTGGAATGCGGGAGTCAATTGAACAACACTGCAGGAAATGTCTACGGGGCATTCATAGGAAGACACTTCCCACCCGTGCTGCCCCAATGGGCCATCTCAAAAGCTCCGGGCCTATGGATTTAGTTCGTATGGACTTTTTGTGCATAGAGCCAGATTCAAAGGGTATAGGAAATGTGCTAGTAGTGACAGATCACTACACTCGATACGCTCAAGCCTTTCCCACGAAAACCAGAAGGCTACCACCGTGGCTAAAGTGCTGTGGGAGAAGTATTTTGTGCATTATGGTCTGCCCAGCAGGATGCACTCAGACCAGGGACAAGATTTCGAGAGCAAGCTGATCAAAGAGTTGCTAACCCTGTTGAATATTCAGAAGTCAAGGACTACTCCCTACCATCCAGAGGGAGATGCGCTCCCTGAAAGATTTAATTGGACATTTCTGGGCATGCTAGGCACTCTGAAAGATTTCCAAAAAGGAGAATGGAGTAAACATGTTGAGGCCTTGGTGCATGCCTACATTTGCACTATGCATGAGTCCACAGGGTACACCCCATACTTCATGATGTTCGGGAGAGAAGCCAGACTGCCAATCGACATCCGCCTATGGGTATCTACCGACGGGGTACCCAACATGGCTCATTACCGATATGTGCAGAGACTCCAGGACAGTCTGCACCGTGCCTATCAGTTAGACGAAAGAGCCACCGCTAGACTGAATGCCAATAATAAAAGAAGGTACGACCACAAAGTATGCTATAAAGAGCTCCAACCGGGAGATGCAGTTCTCCTACGCAACTTAGGGATTCCCGGCAAGCACAAGTTAGCTGATCGCTGGAGAGAGGGGCCTTTTCAAGTAGAGTCCCAAATGCCGGGCCTCCCTGTTTATCGCATACGTGACGTGAATGGCAGGGTAAAGTCTCGCACCGAAACCACTTGTTACCTATCCCACAACTGGGAGAAAGTGAACCCGAAACAGAAACAGAAACAGTAATAAACGACAGTGAGCCTGAAGAGTCTACCGAGAATTCAGGGCCCACAGATGAAACAATTCAAGATCCTTTGGAGGGAACATCCAACAGAGATTGGTGGGCACCTCCCGAAGGAGCAACGGGTAATGGGCCTGCTATTCAAGTACCTTCATCAGGAAATTCACCAAGTAACCAACCGTTAGATCCTACCACTCCGAGTATTATGCCTCAAAGAGACAATGTTCAGTTACAAAGAGACTTTCCCCAAACTGGTTCACCCTCTGCCAGAGAGTCTAGGCCTCAAGCCTACGATGGTCTCTCTCAAGATGAAGAAATGGAGACTCGCAGGAGCCAGCGAGTGAGACGCCCTCCCACTAGAGTGGCTTATGATTCATTAGGGGCACCTCACTATGAGTCTCAGCAGCAAGCTAAAGCCAAGCTAGCCTCAGTTATAAATATGTTTGTTGAACTGTACAATCTCGTTTAGAGTCATCGTTAAGTTGTATTTTAACAATGTATTTTTATTATATAATATTGTTATGCATGGGTTAGTTCAAGCGGGGACATTGATGTTTTCACCAGGGGGAGGATGTAGCCAAATACCCTCCGGTCCCCCCGTGCTTCCGGTTTCCCCCCCCCCCTCTCCTTACCATCAGAGATGTGCGGCGGGGTGATGGAGTCGCGGGCGGTTCCCTCTGCAGGGCGCCGCCATGTTGGTGTATGCGCGCGCACGCGCAGCGAGGTTGCGCATGAGCAGGGCAACTCCGCAGCGGCCATTTCAGGGGGCGCACGAGTGCAAGCTGCAGAGCGGCAGCCATTAGAGGGAGAGCATGAGGCTCCCTATGTAAAGCCTGCAGATAGAACTACAATCCCCATGATGCTCAGGGGCAGTGACACCACCTGACACCAGGGAGCCAGTAGGGCTGCAGGATTCTGCTGAATAGCAGGAAAGACTATTGCATGCTGGAACAGGAAGCAGTAAGTGAAGATCAGGAGCCTGAAGCTGCAGAGAACAGTGCAGTTCTACGTGGGATCACGTTGCGGTATTGCAGACGCCTCAAGGATTCTCCTGGTTAGGACCATAACCAGGAAGGCATTATATTAAAGTGCACCAACGGGCCCGAACACAGGGAAGCTCTGTCCCTCACACACACTCTAATCTATAGCTGGTGGACACTAAGAGGTAAAGTGACCTGGCACATTGGTACACCAAGGACTAGGGTGATATTAAGACTGACACTAAAGTGGTGCAACCATTTACATGTGTGGGGTGATGTGATGATATTCATGCAGGGGAATGTCATGCTGTTTATGTATGAAACGTTATGCAAAGGTTATTATTATTATGCTAAGTAAATACTGTTTTATCCAACTGCGTGTGGTTACTGTATATGTTTGTTCTTATAAGGGAACACTCCCACCAAGTTGGGATCCCTCATCAGTGGAGGCGCTGCACCCAGTGTAAGTATACCCCAGGCTCCCAGTGGCGGAGGCTCAGGCCTCTTGTTAGCCTCACAGGTGACAGCAGCATCAGTAGTTACCGTACCACAGGGGTGCAAGGGCTACACATACATTGTTGCTTATTAGCTCTGTACTGCCTCTTCAATTATGGGATCCTACTCCAAATTGCTTTTAAAATGTACTTTCCATTTGATTTACCATTTAGGTAACATTACTATAATGAGAAAATTATCTTAATGAATTATAGAAATAGTCTATTAACTGGACAGTTACTTGACTAATTCAGTCATTGAATAATCTTTAAAAAGATGTGGTATTGTGCTTGACTGCAGACAAAGGCCATTTAAAAAAAAAAAGTTGTGTGTGCTGTGCACGCGCATAGTAAGTGAAACTTCTTTGACTTTTGTCACAGAAATTGTATTTGTATTGGCGATGTTTTAATTAAAAATCAAAATACAATTTCATTGACAAAACGCAAATAAATTTGACTTATAACGCACGTGCTCGGCACACATCCCCTGTATTAGCTATTTGCACTAAGTGTGAATTCCTTGTGTGTATGTGTGTCAATCAGTGTGTGTGTGTGTGTGTGCGTCAGTCAGTGTGTGTGTGTGTGTGTGTGTGTGTGCGTCAGTCAGTGTGTGTGTGTGTGTGTGTGTGTGTGTGTGTGTCAGACAGTGTATGTGTGTATGTCAGACAGTGTATGTGTGTATGTGTGTCAGCCAGTGTGTGTGTGTATGTGTATCAGTCAGTGTGTGTGTGTGTATGTGTGTCAGTCAGTGTGTGTGTATGTGTGTCAGTCAGTGTGTGCGTGTATGTGTGTCAGTCAGTGTATGTGTGTATGTATCAGTCTGTTGCTAGGATACGGCAGGTGCTGGGTAGACAATTACCCTCTATTGGCTATAGAGGGCAGGGTATTTGCCCACAGTGCACAGATTTCAGGGCAGCTCCCTCTTTGCACATGAACACTGACAGGAGAGGGTTTCCTGGGTGGGAACAGTGACAGGAGAGGGTCCCCTGGGTGGGGACAGTGACAGGGGAGGGACCCCTGGGTGGGGACAGTGACAGGTGAGGAGGGACCCCTGGGCGGGGACAGTGACAGGAGAGGGACCCCTGGGTGGGGACAGTGACAGGTGAGGAGGGACCCCTGTGTGGGGACAGTGACAGGGGAGGGACCCCTGGGTGGGGACAGTGACAGGTGAGGAGGGACCCCTGGGTGGGGACAGTGACAGGTGAGGAGGGACCCCTGGGTGGGGACAGTGACAGGTGAGGAGGGACCCCTGGGTGGGGACAGTGACAGGGGAGGGACCCCTGGGTGGGGACAGTGACAGGTGAGGAGGGACCCCTGGGTGGGGACAGTGACAGGTGAGGAGGGACCCCTGGGTGGGGACAGTGACAGGTGAGGAGGGACCCCTGGGTGGGGACAGTGACAGGTGAGGAGGGACCCCTGGGCGGGGACAGTGACAGGAGAGGGACCCTAGGGTGGGGACAGTGACAGGTGAGGAGGGACCCCTGGGTGGGGACAGTGACAGGGGAGGGACCCCTGGGTGGGGACAGTGACAGGTGAGGAGGGACCCCTGGGCGGGGACAGTGACAGGAGAGGGACCCCTGGGTGGGGACAGTGACAGGTGAGGAGGGACCCCTGGGCGGGGACAGTGACAGGAGAGGGTCCCCTGGACCCTGTGCCTCATAAATCTGTCCTTAAGCCCAGGTCACAGTCCTGAGCCAGCCCTGGCATTCTATCCCCCCATTACTCCCTGCCTGAGGTCCCGTCCCAGGGGTGGTTGCACTCATTGTCTCACAAGTGAACCTGTCTCCATCCAGGAGACTGGGGACCCGGAAGTGTGTGTTCAGCAAGAACCACAAGTACCACAATACACTGAGCGGGCTGGAACCCGGAAGTGGGGGTCTCAGCCTGACATGCGCCCATTCGCTGCACCTCGATTATGTGACCCTTTCCCCTGCCCCCCGCTCGGACATTATTGGGGGTCTCCCTCACCATGGCTCCTCCTCGCAGCTGCTGCTGCCGCTGCCGCTCTCCAGACCTTCCTCCCGGCAGGCCTCGCTGCTTCCGGCCTCCCCGGTACCGGAGGGGGCACAGGAAAGGGATAATGTAGCCCGCGCCAGAGACATCAGAGCGTTTCCTGCTGCAGGAGGCTCCCGGCGGAGGTACGGGGCCACAAGGGGGTTACAGGAGGGTACAAAAATGCGCATGGGGCGCTCTTCCTCACCTCCCTCTGATGGTGCTGTGGGGGACGCATTCCCTTGCACAGCCAACACCAACCGCCTCTTCTGCCGCCATCACAGCTGCGCATGCGCGGCATGGGAGCGGGAGCGGCAATGGCGGACGCTGACTCACCCCCGATAGCAGCACAGTTGCGCAGCATGCAGACCCCGCAGCCATTGGTGTTGGCTTCCTCCGGCAGCCGGGTCAGCGGCCTCCAGCCCCCCGGGGAGCTGCTGTAACAATGCATCTGGGGGGAATGCCGGCACGCATGTGCTGGAGCGACCAGGGCTGAGGGGAGGGGTTAGCCAACACAACAGTGCATGTGCGGCATGGCAGCAGGCAGCCAGCGGGGAACAGCAGCCGCCGGCGCCGCATATGTCAGCGGCCGTGTGGGGGTTGCGGCGGCCATCAGGAGCGGCGCCGGCGGCTATCGCCGCCGCCGCCGCATCTGATTTTGTGAGCGGGTGTGATGTCAGTGTTGGGCTGAGCGAGAACACAGCCCGGCCTCAACTGCCAGCACTGACGTCACATCCGTTTCATTTCTGTCTCCACAATCCATTTTTGCCCCAGTTCAAATGAGGTGCCACTAAGGAAGTTTCACTTCAAAAACAGAGAAGTGAGAGGAACGTTAAAATAAAAAAAACCAGTATTGGTAACTAGACGTTTAAGATTTGCAAAGCAGCATACTGATTCTAACACAAGGTAAATGAACTGAGGATGCACACACTGTGCAAGGTCAGCTGACAAGGTCTGTGCCCTCCAAAACGCAAAAGCATTGTTTAAAAATCAATGACACCCTCTCTGCTTTATGTTGCCATTTAATAGTAATTCTCATGTGAAGTCTTTCAATAGAACTTTAATCATTGCTAGAAATCTGACACAAGTCTGTGCTTCACTGTTGCACTTTGTCCATCTTCATTTATTAACTTATCCCACAGCAGTAACTTCTCTTTGATTACATGGAATTAGTGTTAAGATTTTTACTAATATTTATCCTACTGTATCTGTTTACCTCCACTACAATACTTAGGCTGCGGCCATAGTGCGCGCGATGCTGCGCGTGTACGATCAAAAACATTTAATCAATCAGGATGGCCATACTGCATGCGATGCGGCACGCGCAGGATTTTGAAAAGACAAAAAAAATTGATTTTTCACGTGACGGCGCGTCACGGGAGCGTTTGAGCCAATCAGGGTGAACCAGTCTGGTTACATCATGGCCACGCCTCCCCATCGTGAGCGCATCTGAGTCACTGCATTGCGCGCCTGCACTATGTCCAACAGCTTAGATTGTATGCTCTTCGGTGTTTCCATTTAGGTGAGTAGCACTCTCCCTTCTATTATCTTGATCAGTCAAAATGTATCTTATATTGTACAATGCTAAGTACATATTCAGTTATATATAAGATGTATTTTTATTTTTAATCTATGCATCACAGTCTGTGTGTGTTGTGTCTGTAATATAACCCTGGGTATACAAGAAAAACAGTATGCACACCTCAATGTATATTCCTTGTCACCATTTTCTAGTTGAAATAAAATACATAAAAACTGTAGTTCATGTTATCTTTCAATCTGGTAACTGAAACGTTTCAATTCAATAGTTTTTTTTCAACTTCAAATGACTTAAATGACAATAACAATGTTTAAGTTGAAGATAATTCATTTAAACATCTACAGTACCTTCTTATTATTTCAAAATATGATTGTTTTGCTGCTCCATTGCAGGAACATCCCATTCAGAATCAATAATTTAAAATGTTGCTGAAAACAAGGTGCCAACTGCCAAACTGTTTAAAATTTAAAGGCCTATCATATGCAACATGATGTACAAGTGCAGCATTAACCATCATCCCCTGGTATGCCCTTGGTGCATGCAGTTTTTTGATGGATTACTGCTTACCCTCAAGTGACATCTGCATCCAATTTCCTTCAGGTATGCTACATATTTCTGCTGTTGTTGTTTCTTTATACTAAGAGCCCCTTTATAATCTGAGAGCAGGTAGAGATCCAGTCTCCAGTACCATCCGTGTGCTTTATTAATGTCTGAAATGGACTATCTCTCAAAATAATTAAATCCATTGTTTCCAGTAATCTTTGTTAGAAAATAGGCTTCAGGCACTGCAGTATCTACAGGAGAGGACAATTGAGCTTTTTATTGGTAGAATATAGAACTGCAATGATTGCTCGGTAATACAGGATTTTAACAGAACCAACAATCCTTTTAACATTTATTGGATTTTTGTCTTTTCTTTCCTGCCCTGTCATAATTTCTCTTGCACTTCTTCTTAAAGGAGTAATCCATACTGGTGAATTATTATTATTATTATTATTATTATATTGAAGCAGGGGTCTCTGGAGCTGAACCCCATTCATTTCAGCTCAGGGGATCCCCTGCTTCCAGAGATACTCACCTCGGAGTTGAAGTTTAAAGCTCCCGCGCCACATGGGCCAATAGGAAGACACACCGATGGCTTTCTATTGGCCCGCAGGACATGAAATCTTTGAACAGCGGACATATTGTTAACCCTGGTAGCCGAGGAGAGCAGCTACTGGCACCTAATTTGGAGGTAAGTATCTGCGGAAGCAGGGAGTCCCCGGAGCTGACATTTACGGGTTTCATTTCCAGAGACCCCCCTGCTTCAATCCAATATTAGAAAATTAGCAACAAAATTTGCAGGCTTGTATTGCCTCTTTAATCCCATTCCTGGGGCACCTGTGTATGTATAGAAGCCAAAGAAAAAAATAATCGGGCACAAACTGATGAATATGATTTGGTATGTCCAGAAAAGAGAGTAGTCTTACTGCTGTGGCAGTGGAATGAATCACAGTTAATAAAGCAGCAAGCACTGCTAAAATAAAAAAAAAGATTTATTGTGTGCAGTTGGTTACCGTGCTCGGTGGTTACCGTGTATGTCAGGGTGCTGGAACCTCGTGCAGGGTGGGGTGTTGAACAAAAAATGAGAAATGGGCGTCAGGAAGTTTCTTAACTTTTAGGAAACAGTCCGAATAGAGCAGCAACAAAACTGGTTTTCAGGTTACAAAGATTGCTTCTTGTTACATGCAGACACATACACTCAGGTTTCATGGACCATGAGGCTTGTAAGCAGAGTATGTCTTTTTCAAGCCTTTCCTCTGCTGCCACCAACAGAGCTGGAACCTTTTCCTGCAATTCCTTAGCAGCTCTCCTGGGTCTCCTCAATGAGCCCCTGCTGTGAAGAACTCACTTCCTACTGTGGCAGGATCCATTTTTAGTGTAGTGTCTGAAGGGCCCTTATACTGGGAGACTTGCCCTAACCAAGAAAACAAGAAAGGTTTACCCTTAGTTACAGAACAATAAACATATTTACAGGTGAGATCTCATCCAGGGATCTTAGGGAAAAGATCCAGGTCCCTTATATTTATAAGCTTTCTCTTACCCCTGTTGCTGGGCAGGAAAAGAGAAGGGCTAAGGCCGAGCTCACTCTGCCTACCTCACGACGCGGTGTGCGCGCTTCTGCGTTAGCGCGCCTCTGTCTGCTGGGAGATGTGTTCTCATCCCCAGCTGACTGAATGACGCGAGACTTCCATATCCTCCGTCATCCATGTAAAAAAAAGAAACAAAGTGTGTGTGTGTAATTTCATTGGCTGGCGAAGTACATGTGACGATGCGGCTGCAGCATGAAATTACAACTTGAGTTGTCTCCCTCAAGTGCAGCAGCGTCAACGCTGTACTTTGCCGCCAGGAGTCGTTTATAGTTTGAAAACTCCCATACTCAAACATCCAAGAGTGCCGAACGTGCGTGCACGTAAGCGCATGAACGTCTTGTAGCAGGCAGAGTGAGCGGGGCCTTTCTGTAACTACTGAGTCGTCCCCTAAAGGGTTGACCTTTCCACCACATTCTGGAAGAACAGAGACTGACCAATCACCAGCCTAGGTGACTTGCAATATGAAATACTGTAAGTTACTTCACATTAGTTACTTCCTATTAACTGCTTAAAATTAGCTACTTGAACTAGGGCGTGTAAAGGATTTAACCCCTTCATTTCCTGTAGGGACCAGGACTCACTAAGATAATTCTAGTGTAGCCATGCCATCTGCGGCTACTAGTTTGCTTCCCTCCTGGCAGTAAACCCTGGTAGAATCAGGTTGCCAGTAGTTGATATGGGGTTTTCACCATTCCTGGGTACTGCATTTGAGTGACAGCGGGAGGCGGTGGCATCAGGCCTGGGCATGACCAATCATGAGTCAGACCTGGTGTCCTCCTCCTGGCTGTACTTAAGGGCAGGTACCGCCCAAATTTAGCAGTGCCTTTCCCTACTTGAGGAAGGCAGGTCACACATTGGAGAGGTTGAGTATTGGGCCTTCTCTAGTCCTCTTCCCTCCACGGAAGAGTGAGTGTGGACCATACCTCTGCCCCTGCTAGGGAGGCAGGGAAGAGCTAGGACGGCTGCGGGTGCCCTTAGCCTGTAGTGACGGTCCAGGGACCATCCTTCAGTGGTAACGTAGAAGTACTGCATCGGGCAGAAGTCTGCCTTGTTACTGTGCTGAAATACCTGTGGGGAGAAGGGGAAGGGAGTTAACCTCCCTGCTCAGCCTGTTTGCGTGTGGCTGAAGAACATATATAGGAAATGGTGCTGCGCTGAGAAATGAACAATTGTCAATAATAGAGAGAAAGAACTCAGCTAGTTAGCACTCTATAACCAGACACAATGTAACATCGTGATCAGTTAAAATAACCTTTATTAATCTCTAGGGTAAACTAAAGTGGTGCACACATAATGCTAGCCTATCAGCCTTGAGGAAGCGCACATGCGCGAAACGATCGTCGGCAAAGGCTGACTTGATTACAGGCTGCATCACTTCGGGCTCCTGACACATTGTATATGCAGCATTTAAACTACTTAGACTTTTAGTTAAGGTTGCGATTTTGAGGTTAGTGGTTACAAAACACCAGATAGACGGATAGCCTTATTTACCATACTACGGTGGTGATCAGTGAGTCCGTTTTGGACGATGCTAAGAGAAGCCTGCTGATCACTTTATGCTGGGAGTGTCTGTATATACAGCTGATTATACTATAAGAGCTCACTCATCCAGACACAGACCCAGCACCCTATCCTCTTACACTTTGAGAATTTTTATATTTCCTGCCTTGCTTAGGTGTCATTTTCAGGCAGACAACCCACTGCATACTTACATTAATTACTGCTATTGGCAACTGTTGGTATGTTTAATAAACTACTGGGGTATGCATAGCTATATCATTGCAGCTGTGCTGATAGTTACCATTCCTATATACCTATACAGGCATACCTCGCATTAACGTACGCAATGGGGACCGGAGCATGTATGTAAAGCGAAAATGTACTTAAAGTGAAGCACCACCTTTTCCCACTTATCGATGCATGTACTGTACTGCAATCGTCATATACGTGCATAACTGATGTAAATAACGCATTTGTAACAGGTTCTATAGTCTCCCTGCTTGCTCACAGCTTCGGTACAGGTAGGGAGCCGGTATTGCTGTTCAGGACGTGCTGACAGGCGCATGCGTGAGCTGCCATTTGCCTATTGGGCGATATGTACTTACTAGCGAGTGTACTTAAAGTGAGTGTACTTAAAGCGGGGTATGCCTGTATTGAATAAGACAGCGCACACTCTGTGATTATACACTGCTGGCGACACAGCTCACATTTGATGTGCTGCATATAGGTATACCATAGTATGTAGTTTGGTTCACACTGGAGTTAGATTATCTAACCAGACCATACATATACTATCCCAGTAGGCAGTCTGTCTAACCAGACTATATCATTACTATTCCAGTATGCAGATACACTATACAATGGGTGGTCTAGCTAAATAATACTCTCAAATACTCATGGTATTATTCAGGATTGCAATTTGGTATGCTTATTTTAGCACCTTATTCATGTGACCCTATAGTATACAAGGCAAGATGTTATATGTTGTACTATCTTTATGTGCGCACCACTTTAGTTTACCCTAGAGATTAATAAAGGTTATTTTAACTGATCACGATGTTACACTATGTCTGGCTAGCTGAGTTGTTACTATGCTGTACAGAGAGATAATAAACCATTCCTATCGTTATACCTCCTGCCTGGTGCGTGACCTTCCTGGGAACAGAGTTAAAAGTTCTACCGTGGGAGATCACCTTCAGTTTCTGGAGCCTACGGCAGATGGAGGCGCTGCACTGCTAAAGAGATACGTAGGGTATGAACCCCAGAAGTCTAGTCCTGTGTCCCCACTACCACCGGCAGACGTCTCAGCCCTCCTGTTACCAGCAGGTATCATGCACCACACGACCAGTAATGGCCAAATCTCCCACCGGGTGGGGGAAACACCGTTACACTAGCATACCCCAAGTGTGCTACATATACATTCTAAGGATATTGATATTTGCATTTTTGTTCAACTTCTTATTTCCACCTTAAGCCATTTGTGAGATACTGTGTTTCAAGCTTCACTATCCCATTAATAGGAAATGGCATGAATTTACTGGATAGCAGGTTAAAGAAAGCAGAACCAGCAGTTTCTACTGTTAATCCTAATCATTCTGAGAAGAATGTGCTGTGCTTCAATCTTGTTACTTCTTTTAATAACGTTCTCTCTGGACCATGCTAAGCATTGTAATTAAGTACACTCCATGCTATTCTAATTCTAAAAGGATTTTGTATATTAAATATAAAGTACATGATGTTGATGGAAAAATAGGTAAAAATAATGTGTAGGCATTTTTATGACAGAGTAACTGAAACAACACCCTTTGCTCTGGCAGATGTTTTTGGCTTTTATTTTAAAATAAGGCAATATTTTTGTTGTAGACTGAGAAAAAAAATGGATAAATATTGAAATGTCTCGAAACTGACTAAAAGGTGACACTGTGTGCTCATTTGCATGTAATTTCCCAGAATCCCTGGCTGCAGTGGCAACATTGTATGCTAGGAGATAATAGTGAAAAGCAGGGTTGCAGACCTGTCTGAGATGTCAATGTACCCACAAGTGATATTTTTATTTGCTCAAAACTGACTGAAAATCCTCTAAATTAGACATGTTATACTACTCAGTTTGAATTACAAACACACATTAAATAAGTTATGGTGGGTAAAAAATTAGACAAAAATCCTCCTCCGCACCATGTACAGCAAATAAAACAGGAACATCATTCACGTGTTAGAATACACACAAATGCATAAACCTCCCAGCCCTATCAAACAAATAAGTCTTCATAGCATTAAAATAAGATATACCTTTAAAGTGGCAATCGTGCCTAATCGTTTTCCTTTACATATTTGTACAGAATTCTAACTTGAGAATCCCCCTGTGCTGAATCCCACTATTTTTAGCTCTGGGAAGGCCCCGGTACTCAAGATACGTACCAGTGTAATGGACAGTGTTTTCTCTCCCCCTAGAGAAATCAAAATGGCGGGTCAAATCTCACAAGTCCCTCAGGTCAGTAGGAAGCCGCGTTGTGGCTTCCTATTATATGACTGTGGATATTATCTATAACAATCCAGGAAGTAAACACATAACTACGACGGTAAGTATCTCGGGAACTCGAGGTTCCCCAGGACTAAAAAAAAGCACTGTTGAATTCTGAAACCTGAGCACCCTCGTCTAATGGGCTAGATTGATGCAATAATATGTATAACAATCCTTCTTCACAGCACTAAAACTCTGGGCCCAGGGAAGAAAGAGTCAGAATTTGCAAATGTTCAGTCAAGTTATTTAAGAAATTCACCTGAAACTTAACATGTTTACACACTTTTTTCCGAAACTGGTAAGAAACAAAAATGAGATATGGGGATTTTGAAGTTTAGTTACATGGACATTTATCCCCTTTGCAAGTTTATATAGACAATTTAACTGTGCAGCAAAATTCTCAAAGATCAAAGCACAAATGTTGCCAAGTTTAGCAAAATATACTGTATAGATTCCTATGGGGAAACTTGCTTTTGACCACTTTTTGGCAAACTTCATCGCATTTGCAATTTTTGTCAAAAGAGGCAAATTCGGAAACTTGTCCCGGCATTTCCTCTCTCTCTTCCTCTCTCTCTCTCTCCCTCACAAACCATGTTATAATCTCTCATTGCTTTTGCTACAGTAGCAATATTTACTGTTCCTGTGAGCGTGTGCAACCAAGTGCAATTCACCAGTGCAACCAAGTGCAATTCACCAGTGCAACCAAGTGCAATTCACCAGTGCAACCAAGTGCAATTCACGAGTTCATGTTTGCGGCCCGTGACCACGGCTGCCAAATGGTGTTTTGCGACCACCGCAGGACTTTGTAGTAACCATAGGTGGCGCAAGTGTGTCTTTAACCTAAATTCAATGCACAGTATACTGAGGCTATTTCTACAGTAATTAACGTTTTGTACTGCTCTGTGTAATGTAACCCACCCCTTTTCTAATACACTCTATCAATGCTTGGAAACTGCAGGTAACAGACACAGTGTTTAGAAATGATGACGTATTTACTAAAGTAAATGAAAGAAATATGTATTGTACTGTATATAGGTGTAAGATTTCTAAAAATATTTATTGCTTGATACGAGAACAGAAATAACAAAGACTTTGGGAAAAATAATACAATCTTCCATCAACGTGCCCTGGCTGTCTCTTGTATAGGTTCACCTGTAAGATAATTGAGGAGAAATAGATGCATTAATTAAACACTGTTCTGCTTTGTCGGAACCACGCTGCACATGTGCATTCTTTGGCCTGGATACATTAAGGTACATTAACTTATCCTTCCTTAAAAAAGAAAATGTGTGTTAATAACACAAAATTGGGAGGTATACATCAATATTTCTACCATCAGAAAAAAACCGGCGACGTGCCATGGGAGATTGTGTTATGTGTTAAAATGGTGGCAAAGTAATGGAATGGTCCTAAAATGTTGGAAAAACATCTCAAGACGATCCTATGTAGCAAACTATATGGATGTTTTGTTTGCTATATTTGCTATTTGTTGTGAAATCTGGTTGAGTTGTCTTGTCATAAAGGCACACAAAAGGGAAACGGAACCCAAGTATATCTTTAATAGCGCATGTTAGTGTGGTGCATACATGCTGGCAACAGGAGGGCCTGAGTCTCCAGCGATGACATGGGGGAACAACAGGACAGGACAGGTTTCTGGGGTGGATGCCTTCGTTCCTCTTCAATGGTATAGCGCCTCCATTTGTAGTAAGCCCCAGGAATACGGGTGGAATCCCTACCACAGAAATACCCTCCCAGGGATGAGAGATTCCAGTCTCACACAATAGATCCTTTTAACAGCAGACTCTTTATTCAGTCTCCAGCAGCAGCAGCAGCAGCAGCAGCAGCAGCAGACAGGTACAATCAATATGCACACAGCCCACTAGCTGTTCTCCGTTAGGATGGTCCCTGCCTCCAGTCTGGACTCAGGGCCGTCCAGAGTGGGGCTAGCTCTTCCCTCACCCCTAAGCAGGGTGAGAGGTATTTGGTCCACCTCACTATCTCCTATCAGCTCTACTCATGGGCTGCTCACGCTCCTCTCCTCACTAGCTAACTCATAACTTGTCAGAACACTGTTCCAGACTTGTCACACACTAAATAGGAATTGACACTGCTCTTTGTAGCTTCCAATAGGCACCGCCCCTGTGTTTCTTGATTGGACACAGGGTCAAGTGACCTACCTTCACTTACTCAGCACAGTGTCAGAAGTAGGGAAAATCCATGATTACTCCTGGCAACCTGCCCTTAACAGGAATTATACCAGGAGGAGGATAGATATAGCCCCTAATCTTACCAGGGCTACACTCTCCCTCAGGTGAACTCCAGTGGTCCCCACTTGGACCTAATTTGCTGGACCATCCGGCAGATGAACAACCTGTGAACATACAAACATAATTAATATTGTGTACACAGGACTGTAACACCCATGATGGTGACATAACATCGGGAAACTCCTAACATGGAGAACCCTTAACTCAATAATAATGAGGGGGATCAGGCTTCTTCACGTCCCGCCCATTGTGATCAACGATCTTAATAAAGAACGGTTGCGCAGGCCCATTCTCCGGTCTGTACAATATGTTGTGCATAAATATGTTCCTGCCTGTACTCCCAGCCTTCATTACAGAACATATTTTGTCCTCCCTCAAGTAAGCAGTGCTACCAAATTTAATTCTTAGGTGTTCTACAACTGCATTTCAGAGCCAGGTGTCTCTCTGGTCCTTGATCTCCTGCATGATTGGTTCCGGTACGTACGGGAACTCCTAACCATGAGACTGCCGGTATCTCGCCACTATGGCTCTATCTGCTCTACTTAACTTAGTTAGTTTCCAGTTCCCAGCCTTTCCTGGCAGTACCCAGTACTTTGGCTCCTCAGGCGCGATATCATCATACAGAATAGATGAACCTTTGGGTGTGATCACCTTTTGCATAATTTCTCTCCACCTGTTATCTAACTAATCGGCAACCTCCTATGGAGAATAGGTGCGTATGTCCCACCAGTGGTCTACAGTATCTTTCTTTATTAATACAAATCTGGTGCGGTCCATCCCCTCATCGTACCCTGTGAATAACGGTGCCCACCATTTAACTCGGTGCTCATATGAGGATGACACACTCTTACCTTCCTTGGACTCAGCTCTCGAGGACACACCAGATGTCTCTGCCTCAGTAGAGTGCGAGCCTTTACGCCTCCCTCTAATGATATTCTTGTAAACCGTGGGATTCATCTTGGGTGCCTTGGGACTTATGGGACCCGCTTTTTCAGTAGACTGGGACCCTCGGGCCCTACTTCTAAGTACAGGATTAAACACAGTGGGGTTAGGTACAGGTATAACACTTGACATAGGTATCTCCCCATCAGAACCCTCATCACTTGTCACCCAATCCCGACAATCAGTTGAAAACTTGGGCGTCTTATTCGGCTTACTCCCACTAGGACCCGGTGGCATAGCACGTGACGGGGCTGGGGCCGGGGCAATGGCACTTGGGGCGGTGACAAGATGATCGCCATAGTCCATTACAGTGTCTCTGAGTTGGGCAATGCCACGACCTGTAGGTACTTTCGTACTGTCTCTTGCGGCAGCGCTTCTGGCTCCC
Source organism: Ascaphus truei (assembly GCF_040206685.1). NCBI lineage: Eukaryota > Metazoa > Chordata > Amphibia > Anura > Ascaphidae > Ascaphus > Ascaphus truei. The sequence continues at coordinate 164,829,363 of NC_134484.1, read as the reverse complement.
TGCTTGGCCACTTGGGCCCTAAATTCCTCGAACTCTGCTTCCAGCCCAGCTCTCTTTAGCGAAGCAATCAAAGCTTCCAGGCCTCGGCGCCAGTCCGACCCAGAAGTGACGTCATCGTTGGTCATCGCGGAGTCTCCATCCGCTTCTTGGTCCCGCAACGGAAGTGCGTCGAGGACCGGAAGGGGCGGCGGTGGACCATCAGGGTCGCAGACAGGCAGGTAGGCCTCAAGCCTCTCTCTCTCCACAGGTTCCTCCTTTACCTGGTGGGAATAAGGGGGTGTTGGTGTCCTCTTACCACTCCTCTGTCTTGTGATGCTCTTTGGTTCCTCCGGAGCCGTCTCGGGTCCCATCTCCGCCGCACTGGGAGTCGCCACGGCCATGGGACTTCTACGCGGGTCAGGCCGCACCAGCGCTCGCCGTTGGGGTGTCTCCGGACTCGTCTGCTCCATCTCGGGGGTAAGTGGAATCTCTTCTTTACAGCTGGGGTGGTCTGCCAGCCGGTGCATCACCACCGATGACAGGCTGTCTCTATCATCATCCGACGAGGACTGCAATGGCACCTCCACTGGGGAGTCACCTCGGGTCCTTGCGGCACCGCCAGTGGGTATAGGTACGAAACGGGCCCGCTCCGGTACCTCCACTGCGGTCGCGCTCTCCTCCGTCGGAGAACATCTTGGGGGCTGGGCCTGAGTCCCTACCGCAGGGGTGACATATGGGACCAGGGCAGCCTTCGCGTCTGCCTCCTCCACTTCGATCAGCGTCGCTGGAGAGGCCTCTCGCGGGGTCACGATAGCAGCAAATGGCTCGACAGGCCAGAGGTAGAAAATGCCACACTGTTGGCACCGTGCTGTTGTACTTGGGGCTGGTCCTGGTAACCTGCATTGGATTCACAGGCACCGAAGATATTCTCGGCCATCAACCTCCACAACCAGGAAGCCTCCTGGAAACTGATAAGTGTTCATACTTAGATCAGCCATCTTTTGTGCAGGGGTTGATTCGCCCAGCTTACTGGTTTGGCAATCAGCTTCTTTTATATGACTCACTTCCTGTCCCTCCTTCCAGTGGGGAGGACTGTTGGGATTGGTTCTCAGTGTGCCCCCTCCCTCTGGTGGAAAGTAGAGGAGGGGAACTCTCTCTCTTTGGGTGACGTGGCTTCGTTCTTTGGCCAGTCACTGCACAGGTGGGTGCGGCTACAGAGTTTGCGCCGCTCCCTTTTAGCTGGGGATCTGGTTTTGGCGCCAAACCCTTGCACATCTCTCACCACATTTCTCGTGCAGCCTGCTTGCACACAGCACGTGCGCGATCTAGGCTTGGCGGGAGTCGCCATTTTGGATCGGCTGCAACACGCGTTGCCGTGAATGGTGCAGCAGTCGCCATTTTAACCTCCTCCTTGCCCCGCAGAGCACATGTATCTCTCACCGCCACCTTTAGTGACTCCTCTAAGCCCACGATAGCGTTACTCTCAGTGCCTGTAATGCAACTCGTTCCTAGACACTTACTACTTTCAATGGTGCTCTAACCAGTGAATATAATGCATGGTATATCCCAGGCTAGGCAGAACTCTCTCCTTGTACACGCACTCGCTGACGGTTCATTACAAGCACTCTGTGGTGTGTTTTCTGGATACTGGCTAGTGTACTTGGCATTCCTAAGTACTTGGCGTCAACCTACTTTTGGCCACTCATAGTGCAGACCCTATGCTGAAGTTCCTGTACAATGTTAACCAGACTACCCCCACAGGAATCCTGCCTCAAGGCGACTAGAACAGGTATAGCCAATTGTACCCAAATTTACATCACCCTCTTTGGGCACCTAGGGTGTACTGTGCGAGAGGACTGTCTCTCCTGAATACCCCTAGTCTTCAAAAATGCCCATCCTTCTGCAGCACTTTCTTTGAAAGTGTACATACTACTTTCAGCTCTGCTTCGCTGAAAACCTGTCCTGATCATCTCAGCAGTGCCTCCAACTGTAACCCATCGACCCCCACCCAATCACAGATCGAGCCCCCTAAGGTGTTCTGTGGTCTGGCTACATGTGGTGCATACCTGCTGGCAACAGGAGGGCCTGAGTCTCCCGCGATGACATGGGGGAACAACAGGACGGGTTCCTCTTCAATGGTGCAGCACCTCCATCTGTAGTAAGCCCCAGCAATACTGGGTGGAATTCCTACCACAGAAATCCCCTCCCAGGGATGAGAGATTCCAGTCTCACACAATAGATCCTTTTAACAGCAGACTCTTTATTCAGTCTCCAGAATCATCAGCAGCAGCAGACAGGTACAATCAATATGCACACAGCCCACTAGCTGTTCTCCGTTAGGATGGTCCCTGCCTCCAGTCTGGACTCAGGGCCGTCCAGAGTGGGGCTAGCTCTTCCCTCACCCCTAAGCAGGGTGAGAGGTATTTGGTCCACCTCACTATCTCCTATCAGCTCTACTCATGGGCTGCTCACTCTCCTCTCCTCACTAGCTAACTCATAACTTGTCAGAACACTGTTCCAGACTTGTCACACACTAAATAGGAATTGACACAGCTCTTTGTAGCTTCCAATAGGCACCGCCCCTGTGTTTCTTGATTGGACACAGGGTCAAGTGACCTACCTTCTCTTTCTCAGCACAGTGTCAGAAGTAGGGAAAAGCCATGATTACTCCTGGCGACCTGCCCTTAACAGGAATTATACCAGGAGGAGGATAGATATATAGCCCCTAATCTTACCAGGGCTACATGTACTAGACATGTACCGTAAGTTACTCTCTAGTAATGTAGCAAATTACCTTCTAAATTGATTCTTGTTAGGTAGCCAGACACTGTCCTGTGAGTATACAGCAGTCGGAGCACAGTCAGACTCTCCGCACCCTTAGCTCCACCCTCCGTGATGTCAGACACCATTCTAAAAAGTGGGATTTTTGTCCAAAATTGTACTCCATATTCAACGTGTGGTCAGGGCATCCATGATATGGGGGTTCTCCCGAGTACAGATACCGACATTTTGTTAGGTAACATCCTGGGCCAATTTGTATGCCGTTATGTGGAAGAGGAGGTCCCAATTGCGATGGTTACCTGCAGTCAAAGCCAAGTTGTCACCTGCTCAGAGGCTCCTATTCTTTGGGCAGCAGACCCCAAACCCATCACTCCTTGGAGCCTATGCCTCTAGATGTACCGGAGGTGACCAGTTAGGTAAGGCAGGGAGAGCATTACATCACTGAAACCCCTGTCCCACAGACGCTTGAGCAGAGCTGGGCATTCCAGTAAGCCTTGCAGTTGGACCAAAGCTTAGAGAGCATGAGCAAGTCTGCCTCTGAGCCTGGATCCAATTGGCTCCTGTGTCATCATGGGTTATTGTACAGGGAACAGCTCCTTAGGCTCCAAACTCACCATGGATTGGGTGTGATGGTGCTCATCTATGATCAGGAAGTAGACCCGCAGGGCCGAGGTTGGGATGCCAATTAACTGACTAGAGCCCAGGGACAGAGTCCTGTTAGAGTATTCATGGTCGGAAAGCAGGCAAAGGGTCAGGGCAGGCAGCAGTGATGCAGAATCCAGGCGACGGGCAAAAGGTCAGGGCAGGAGGAAGGCCGCGATGTCAGGGTCACGGTCCGGGGTCAGCAACTGGGATTCCAAATGAACAGGCTAGCCACAGCAACAGGCTAACCCTACGGAACAGAGAAGCCACATGGATAGGCTGGCCTCAGGAACAGGCTAGCCACAGCAACAGGCTAGCCTCAGGAATAGGGAAGGCTCACAAACAAGGAAGGCTCAGCAACTAGAACCCAAGGTGGCCAGGGAAATGTATATAATGCTCAGGTAGGGTCTGGCTGTCACTGCTATTTAAGCCCTTGAACAGGTGCAGCCAATAACAAAGTTCAGGAGGAGGCTTTCCAGCAACCAAGATGTCTACAGCAGCCAGGTAAGGGCAGGTTCCAGCCAAAGCCTGTACTGGAAACCTTACACTGGGATAAGACAGCTGATCATACCCCAGGCATAATGGGGCCAACTTTTGCACTTGGCTCATGAGATCCTTTTAGATGGTCATCAGGAGTTCAGACGCACCTGAGCCAGGCTGTTGCAGAATTTCTACTGGCCAGGGGTATCATAGGAAGCATCAATGTTCTGTCGCACCAGGCAAAGGCTGCATTTTTTCCTGTTTGCATTAAGCTACAGTACAGCTGTGACTTGGTGCTCTGAAGCACAATACAATAGAGGGAGGTTGGACTACTAATACTGTTACTGATGGGGTTTTTTCTAACAGGGAAATATCATTTAAATAACTTCCCATTATCCAAAAGGCTTTGTAAAGGCAACAATGCAAAGATGATGCCACATATTTCTTTAAAGTATTCAAAAACTAGTACAATCAGGGTCTACACTCTCCAGTAAAGTCACAGGCTAAAAAAAGTGTACGCATGAGAAGATGGGCGAACATTGTGCCACCCATCATATAAAGGAAATCAATATAACTATTTGTGGGGAGCTTCTTTACTTCAAGTATGGAATCATATAGACCGGAACCATTAACATTCACCCCCACATCACACTCCCCCCTTACCCCAACACCCTCACTCCCCACAACATTAGGACTGGCTGGCCCTGTCTTCCTGGGATTGAGATGGCTGTCCCTGTTTTGAAGCTATTGAGGAAAGGAGTACATTCTTATGACTTGCTGTAGGTAGAATATATGTATGCATTCAAAATAAATATTATTGTAATACTGGTATACTGTATTCATTTTTATTGCACTTTGCTTGGAACAGTATCTGACTAGTGACTACTCTTTGTTTATTGCAGTCGCCTGATCTAGAGCAGCTGCACTTCCTCCTTTGTTGCTATCTATAAATGTTAGGACAGACAAAAACTTGTCAACAGCAAATTATAAATAGATACACCTACTAAATGGCAACTGATACAGTTATTTTAAGTCTCATCTTAATAAAGGCTACATGTTGCAACCGAAACGTCTGATTCTTTTTGGCTGTATATTTTTTGTTATTAAGTCCATTTGTAGCCTCCTCTTTGCCCCACTGTGTATGTGACGTCATGAAAACGGGAAAAAGTCAGCCAATCAGGTATTATATGCTTCCCTCCCTTTAAGATGACGTCACTGCAGCAAAAGAACAAATTGGCAGCAATCACATAGTCACCAACCAATTGGATTTGTGTATATACCATGTGATTACCTTTCTTTTTTGGAGTGCTGTGGTCATCAAAAAGGAAGGGAGGCATGCTACCTGATTGGCTATCTTATCTCCCTATTTGATGACATCACAAGGAAAGGCTTCACATGGTATATACACCAATCCGATTGATTAATTGTGTTGTAACGACATATGATTATCAATTTACCGGCACCCACTGGAGATCAGTCAGTCAGTACGTAAAGGTTTTTATACTTTTGACGCAGTGTGAGTGTTCAATTCTATCCTGTTTTTTATTGATAACATTTGTCTACAGTCTGCACTATTGGTCCTTTCACTTCTCTTTGCAAAAGGTCCTCTCTTCTAAGACTTATAAGACTTCCAACAGGTCATACAATTACCATCGTTGCCACTGATTTGGGATAGACTTGTGACAGTGGGGAATATGTGAGTATATACCCTTCGAATTCATGTCGACCTTTTCTAGTTACCGGACACATTGGCCTACTGTGTGTTTTTCTATATCTTTTTGGTCACAGCACCTGCCCTCCCCGCGACCTGGACATCTATACTAAGGGATTGAGAAAGCAAATCACAAGAAGGGTCTGAGCTGCAATCAACGGTTGTTTTATTATTTTTAGCACTTATATGCACATTTTTTCACTTTTCACCACACACGTGCATTATTGTATTGAATAGATGTGATTAGGTGTTATTCCTTAGTGCTCACGAGTCACGTCAGGTTTTCTGTGTCACATATAGTGTACTATTTGATACATAGGTCCACAGGACATTCTTTGAGGTCCTCGACTAGGACTTCGTAATATTGCACATACTGTATTAGGTATAGAGCACCATAGGTAACTATTTCTCTTTACACATAAGATTACTGTATTATTTGCATGACTGTAAGACAAGCATGTCAAACTCAAATGCTAACAAGGGCCAAATAAACAAGGTTTAAGTCTAGGTGGGCCACAAAAAAAAAAAACTTAAACTTTCATAGAAACGTAGGTTTATTTCGAAAAGTACAGTGTGTGTGTGTGTGTGTGTGTGTGTGTATGTGTGTGTGTGTGTGTGTCAGATGACATAAAAAAAAAAAAGCCAGATGTGAATGATTCTGAACCCATTAACCAGTGTCAGGATGCCCCCTCTTAACAATTTCCAAAGCAGCAATCCCACCTGGGATCTTACCTGATCCGCAGTCTCTCAAGGTAGTATACTGGAGGGGAGGTGTTCCTTACCTGTCTTCTAATGTCCCCCGTGTGAAACTTGAGAGTCAGATCTGGAAGAAAGCAGAATAGGTTATTTCGGTGTAGGTATAGGGCAGTTAAGATAAAAACGAAGAGAGTGGGTGAGTGTGACAGACAGAGAGAGGGTGACACAGAGAGAGAGAGCGGGTGACAGAGGGAGACAGACAGAGAGGGAGACAGACAGGGAGGCAGACAGACAGGGAGGCAGACAGACAGGGAGGCAGACAGACAGGGAGGCAGACAGACAGGGAGGCAGACAGACAGACAGGCAGACAGACAGACAGGCAGACAGACAGACAGGCAGACAGACAGACAGGCAGACAGGCAGACAGACAGACAGAGAGGCAGACAGACAGGGAGGCAGACAGACAGGGAGGCAGACAGACAGGGAGGCAGACAGACAGGGAGGCAGACAGACAGGGAGGCAGACAGACAGGGAGGCAGACAGACAGGGAGGCAGACAGAGAGGGAGGCAGACAGAGAGGGAGGCAGACAGAGAGGGAGGGAGGCAGACAGAGAGAGAGGGAGGCAGACAGAGAGGGAGGGAGGGAGGCAGACAGAGAGGGAGGTAGACAGAGAGGGAGGCAGACAGAGAGGGAGGCAGACAGAGAGGGAGGCAGACAGAGAGGGAGGCAGACAGACAGAGAGGGAGGCAGACAGACAGAGAGGGAGGCAGACAGAGAGGGAGGGAGGCAGACAGAGAGGGAGGCAGACAGACAGACAGAGAGGGAGGCAGACAGACAGACAGAGAGGGAGGCAGACAGACAGACAGAGAGGGAGGCAGACAGACAGACAGAGAGGGAGGCAGACAGACAGAGAGGGAGGCAGACAGAGAGGGAGGCAGACAGACAGACAGAGAGGGAGGCAGACAGACAGGGAGGCAGTCAGAGAGGGAGGCAGACAGAGAGGGAGGCAGACAGAGAGGGGGGCAGACAGAGAGGGGGGCAGACAGAGAGGGGGGCAGACAGAGAGGGGGGCAGACAGACAGGGGGGCAGACAGACAGGGGGGCAGACAGACAGGGGGGCAGACAGACAGGGGGGCAGACAGACAGGGGGGCAGACAGACAGGGGGGCAGACAGACAGGGGGGCAGATAGACAGGGGGGCAGACAGACAGGGGGGCAGACAGACAGGGGGGCAGACAGACAGGGGGGCAGACAGACAGGGAGGCAGACAGAGAGGGAGGCAGACGGAGAGAGGGAGGGAGAGGGAGAGAGGGAGGGAGAGTGAGAGAGTGAGAGAGGGTGAGAGGGTGGGAGGATGAGAGAGTGAGGGACAGACAGACAGAGAGGGAGGCAGACAGACAGACAGAGAGGGAGGCAGACAGGGAGGGAGGCAGACAGACAGACAGAGAGGGAGGCAGACAGACAGACAGAGAGGGAGGCAGACAGACAGAGAGGGAGGCAGACAGAGAGGGAGGCAGACAGACAGACAGAGAGGGAGGCAGACAGACAGGGAGGCAGTCAGAGAGGGAGGCAGACAGAGAGGGAGGCAGACAGAGATGGGGGCAGACAGAGAGGGGGGCAGACAGACAGGGGGGCAGACAGACAGGGGGGCAGACAGACAGGGGGGCAGACAGACAGGGGGGGCAGACAGACAGGGGGGGCAGACAGACAGGGGGGCAGACAGACAGGGGGGCAGACAGACAGGGGGGCAGACAGACAGGGAGGCAGACAGAGAGGGGGGCAGACAGACAGGGGGGCAGACAGACAGGGGGGCAGACAGACAGGGGGGCAGACAGACAGGGGGGCAGACAGACAGGGGGGCAGACAGACAGGGAGGCAGACAGACAGGGGGGCAGACAGACAGGGGGGCAGACAGACGGGCAGACAGACAGACGGGCAGACAGACAGACGGGCAGACAGACAGACGGGCAGACAGACAGACGGGCAGACAGACAGGGGGGCAGACAGACAGGGGAGCAGACAGACAGGGGGCAGACAGACGGGGGCAGACAGACAGGGAGGCAGACAGAGAGGGAGGCAGACGGAGAGAGGGAGGGAGAGGGAGAGAGGGAGGGAGAGTGAGAGAGTGAGAGAGGGTGAGAGGGTGGGAGGATGAGAGAGTGAGGGTGAGAGAGAGAGAGAGAGAGAGAGTGAGAGAGGGTGGGAGAGAGAGAGGGTGGGAGTGAGAGAGGGTGGGAGAGTGAGAGAGGGTGGGAGAGTGAGAGAGGGTGGTTGACTGACTCACCGGGCCCGGGACGTCAACCCCGGTATACCCCCCTGTTGGCGGCCTTGTCCCTCATTCTCTCTCTACTTCCCCCCAATTTTCTCCTCCCATTTTCTCTCCCTTCCCTCCCCACCCCATTGTTGCAATCCCCTCTTCTCTCTCCCCACCCATCTCCCTCTCCCCCCCTCCAGTCTTCCCCCTCCATTCTCTCACCCCCCCCATTCTCTCTCTGACCTGCACAGACGCACACAGCCACTGACCTACAGACACACACAGACAGACCAACAAAGACACTGACCACGCACAGACACCCACACAGTCACTGCTGGCCTGCACAGACATACACACACAGCCACTGATACACACACACACACACACACACACACACACACACACACACACACACACACACACACACACACACACACACACACACACACACACACACACACACACACACACACACTCTGCCCCCCACACACACTCCCCCCCACCACACACACACTCTCCCCCCCCACCACACACACACTCTCCCCCCAACCCCACTCTCCACCCCACCACACACACACACACTCCCCCCACCACACACACACTCTCCCCCCCACACACACACACTCTCCCCCCCACACACAGGGGCAGGGGGTGACAGGGGCAGGGGTTGACAGGGGGTGACAGAGGCAGGGGGTGACAGGGGTTGACAGGGGCAGGGGTTGACAGGGGGTGACAGGGGCAGGGGTCGGGTGGGTGACCCCAGGCTGGCCCCCATGCCCCATCAGCATCTTATCCCCCACCCCCTGCCTCCCATTGTTTCATCTGCCCAGGCTGGCCCCCATTCCCCATCATCATCTTATCCCTCACCCCCTGCCCCCCATCATTATTAGCTGCCCAGGCTGGCCTCCGTGCCCCATCATATTCCCCACCCCATGATCATCTCGCCCCCCCCTCTCTCTCTCTCTCTCTCTCTCAGACCTCACTCTCTCACTCTCTCTGAGCTCACTCTCTCTGTCAGACACACGTTTTTCACACCCACCCTCCCACAGCCCGTTTTTCACACACACCCACCCACCTACCTGCAGCCCATTTTTCACACCCACCCACCCACCTGCAGCCCGTTTTTCACACTCACCCACCTACCTGCAGCCCGTTTTTCACACACACCCACAGCCCGTTTTTCACAACCCACCTGCAGCCCGTTTTTCAAACCCACGCACCGATCGTTTTTCAAACCCACCCACCTACCTGCAGCCCGTTTTTCACACCCACCCACCTACCTACCCACCTGCAGCCCGTTTTTCACACCCACCCACCTACCCACCTGCAGCCCGTTTTTCACACCCACCCACCTACCCACCTGCAGCCCGTTTTTCACACCCACCCACCTGCAGCCCGTTTTTCACACACACACACCTACCCACCTGCAGCCCGTTTTTCACACACACACACCTGCAGGCCGTTTTTCACACACACACACACACACACACACACACACACACACACACACACACACACACACACACACACACACACACACACACACACACACACACACCCTGCAGCCCGTTTTACACACACACACACACCCTGCAGCCCGTTTTACACACACACACACACACACCCTGCAGCCCGTTTTACACACACACACACACACACACACACACACACACACACACACACACACACACACACACACACACACACACACACACACACACACACACACACACACACACACACACACACACACAGAGTCTGGTAGCTCTGTAGCTGCAATGCCGGGCAGGCTGCAGCCCCATTGGATGGGAGCGGTCACGTGACCGCTCCTTCACTTCCCCAAGCGGCAAATTTCAAACCTGCCGCTCTGGGGAAGTCTCTCCTCCGCTTGCATCAGCGCGCATGCGGAGGGTCAGGCGTTGCCACGGAGACCAGGCGCCGGATTCAGAGTTTTTTTTTTTTTTTTTTTTAATTAACTAGCAGCCCTTGTTTACCGCTGCTGGCGGCCCTGATCGCGGCGCCCTTCTAGCCAAGCCGCAGCGCACGCACACTTTGGGAAACACTGTGCTGGGCCGTGGGCCTCGGGCCGCAAAGATATTCGTTCTGGGCCGCATGCGGCCCGTGGGCCGCAAGTTTGACATGCCTGCTGTAAGACATACATGTGGTAGGTTGTTTTCACAATAACCTATGTGACATGCTTAGATGTATGCCCTCATAATCCTTAAGTATACTACATGCCATGTCTTACACCAGGGGTGAGCAAACTTTTTATGCCGAGCCCCCCTTTTTATCCATGAAATTTCTCGGGCCCCCCCGCCTGATGTAATCAAAATCACGTAAAAAAAAAACCCTTTATTAAATGGTATACAATGCCCCCCTCCCAGTTTGTGCACTGCTGCATTTAATCACAACACCCACACACACATAATCACAACACCCACACACAATCAGCACACATACTCAATCACCACACACACACACACACACACACACACACACACACACACACACACACACACACACACACACACACACACACACACACACACACACACACTCAACCCCCTCCCACACACACACACTCAACCCCACACACACCCACCCACACACACAACACCCACCCCCACACACACCACCCCACACACACACAACCCCCCCCACACACACAACCCCCCCACACACACACAACCCCCCCACACACACACAACCCCCCACACACACAACCCCCCACCCCCACACACACACTCAACCCCACACACACACACTCAACCCCACACACACACACACTCAACCCCACACAAACACACAACCACACAACCACACACACAACCACGCAACCACACACACTCACAACCACGCAACCACACACACAACCACGCAACCACACACACTCACAACCACACACACAACCACACACACACACTCAACCACACACACACAAACACACACAAACACACACACACCTGGTGGGTGGGGGGAGTAACTAAGCCTGCTCAGGTCCCCCCATGTGCTGCTGAAAATGGGCGGGTAACAGACAGGAGGAGGAGGGCTTTGTTTGCAGGGAAGGCCCCACAGCAAGTCCCCGCCCCCTCTGCAAGACACAGCAGAAATGCAGCCTCTGCGCGGAGCTTCTGGCCGCCCGTGCACAGCTCTGTCCGCCCCCAGGTTTCCCCGCACGCAGCCTGCACCTCCCCTAAATAATATTGCGCCCCCTTGCGCACCGCTGCCTTACACATTACAGTAATGTCACAATTATTATAAAGTACTGATTTTGCTATTTTATTCCCATATTACTGTTATCAAATCACTTTTACACCACATTAATAAACTGAGTAACTTAAACTTACAATATATAAAATAATTATTACAGCAGTATATTATTCATCTTATTAAAGGGATTTTAACATGTAAAGAAATGGATGCTTATTCACACAAACTCAATACAAATGTGGTTATATGTAGCCAAAGACTGTAGTACTCAATTTGAGCATATTATACAACTTTTCTTAAGGTTCCAGATCCTTTCCCTGCAGCTCCAGTTCCAGATCCTTTCCCTGCGACTCCAGTTCCAGATCCTTTCCCTGCAGCTCCAGTTCCAGATCCTTTCCCTGCGACTCCAGTTCCAGATCCTTTCCCTGCAGCTCCAGTTCCAGATCCTTTCCCTGCTGCTCCGGTTCCAGATCCTTTCCCTGCGACTCCAGTTCCAGATCCTTTCCCTGCAGCTCCAGTTCCAGATCCTTTCCCTGCTGCTCCAGTTCCAGATCCTTTCCCTGCGACTCCAGTTCCAGATCCTTTCCCTGCTGCTCCGGTTCCAGATCCTTTCCCTGCGACTCCAGTTCCAGATCCTTCCCCTGCTGCTCTAGTTCCAGATCCTTTCCCTGCTGCTCCAGTTCCAGATCCTTTCCCTGCGACTCCAGTTCCAGATCCTTTCCCTGCTGCTCCGGTTCCAGATCCTTTCCCTGCGGCTCCAGTTCCAGATCCTTCCCCTGCTGCTCTAGTTCCAGATCCTTTCCCTGCTGCTCCAGTTCCAGATCCTTTCCCTGCGGCTCCAGTTCCAGATCCTTTCCCTGCTGCTCCTGTTCCAGATCCTTTCCCTGCTGCTCCTGTTCCAGATCCTTTCCCTGCTGCTCCTGTTCCAGATCCTTTCCCTGCGGCTCCAGTTCCAGGTCCTTTCCCTGCTGCTCCAGTTCCAGATCCTTTCCCTGCTGCTCCAGTTCCAGATCCTTTCCCTGCTGCTCCAGTTCCAGATCCTTTCCCTGCTGCTCCTGTTCCAGATCCTTTCCCTGCTGCTCTGGTTCCAGATCCTTTCGCTGCTGCTCCGGTTCCAGATCCTTTCCCTGCGGCTCCGGTTCTAGATCCTTTCCCTGCTGCTCCGGTAATAGATCCTTTTCCTGCTGCTCTGGTTCCAGATCCTTTTGCTTCACCTGCTCTGAATGCCTTTGTGCCTCCATCACCTCCTGAAGTTGACTGCTCATTGGAGTATTATGATCAGGGAATTCTGCAGTATCAGCATCAGCTGCTTTGTATGCATCAAATTGCATATCGGCAGATTAATATGCATTTTGCCAATACGTCCCGCAATTCTAGCCACCATTAGAGAGTGGTAACTCAATTCCTGTGGCTATGTAACACCAATGTGACAAATAGTTTGGCCTACTTACTGATGCAGTATGTGGCCTACACTGGGCAGTGCAGCAACCAACTGAGAGCGTATGTTCACATCCTATTGTGACCACTCCAGCTGCATCAAAAGAATCATTGGCGACATCTGTGATTTCGCTTCTGATGTAAATCCCTATTGTTTGTCCCTTTTCTCCAGCTACTTCCCATAATCACCTCATGAACAAGTGTCCCAAGCTCCATTAAGGCGTGGAAGACCACGTAGAAGTTTGCTTAGCGAGCCTGTTCCTTCCGCTGACGTCTGCAAATGTCAACGAGACATATTTTTTCAATTTTCTGCCACAGAGATTGTGTGTTTGGGAATAAAAGTTCAGTATTTCTGTCTCTTTGAGAATATTGATGAAGACATTGTAATCTTATTGTACACACATACTTTAGTAAGTAAACAATATATACCATGTCATAGTAACTATGACAAACATATCTTACATTCCCTTTATTCACTCAAAAAACATTATACAGTTTATAATATGAACTAAATGACAATATCAGATGCATCTCTTTATGTGTTTCTGACTTTTATATTATTCATGATATATATATATATATATATATATACAGTGGTCGACAAATCACCAAAAAATCTACTCGCCGAACAAAAAAATCTACTCGCCACCTAGTACCACATGTGTGCTGCTTGGGCCAATAGGAGCTCGCCACGATGTTAAATCCACTCGCCCGGGGCGTGCAAATGTATAGGTTTGTCGAACATTGTATATATATATATATATATATATATATATATATATATACAAATGTAAATACAACTGTATGCTCATCTGCATGTCTTAGGCAGGTTTGCAACCCCGCCTTTCACCATTATCACCCAGCACACAGCACTTCCACCGCAGCAAGGGATTCTGGGGAATGACATGCAAATGAGCACACAGTGCCACTTTTTGCTTCAAAAACCATTTACAGTTGTATTTACATTTGCATATTTGCTTTGCTGTGGAGGGTTTTTGTCACTTTTTTTACTCACCATAATATATATATATATTTGTATAACACTTCTACTTTTTCAATGGAAAGTGCTAAGTGCCTGTAGGCGATGCATGCAGAGGTGAATACAGGAGACTTGATTTGCGAAAATAACGTAAGCTATTATTCAGCTGAAGCTTTAGCAACATAAAGTACAGGTTTTTTTTCTAGCAAAAGAAAGTCCAGGCTTTTCTTAGACCAAAAACCAACATCACCAGCGGATGAAAGTCTATATACATCTATAGACATCTATATAGTTACCGGGTGTCTCTATGCATCTGCAACATGTACATATGGCTGTTGTCACTAGGAATCAAGGACATACACGTGTGGTCTGTACGCAGACAGCGAGAGACAGAGAAACAGTTCCCTCTCCTGCCTTTTAAACCCGTTTCTAGAGTCAACTGTGCTTGTTAGTTGTCCTGCCTTCCTCCAGGCAGGGATTAGCCATTACCTGACTAACACCCAACAGCTCTAACTCTTGAAAACAGGCTTGCCCCTGTCACAATGCCCAAACAATTTATTAGAGTATCACTTGATAGCTGCCTTTGTTATTAGAGGCAGGATAAAGGTTTTAGATCTACCGCACTCCGTTTAGATAATTACAGTGGGTGTAGTTTTTCTTTGTAAGGTGCTGGCAGTTGAAGAGTGTCCGGGATCCCACTTCTACCGCGTAGTTAAACTTGGAGCTGGATATCTTCTGTTGCCGCACTGCAGTCTTACACAATACATTTTAGCATAATAAACTGTTTATTTATTCTAACATTTCTTGTGTAAGACTTTATTAGAATAGTGTGGCAACCACAGATATCCAGCTGCCGGTGTCATTAGAGACAATTCACGGAAATAACGTTATGATAACTATGGTCTTCCTGTGAGTAAAAGCTACTTTGGTGTGACCGATTTATTGTACCATTATTTCCCTGCACAAACATTAACAGGCTATCATGGATCTGCGATGTTAGGCCTCGGCCAGGTAGGGAATGGGCGCACTGTGCCCTGCTCGGCCAGGCAAATTGTGGCCGGCTAGGAGCGTGCGCGTCTGGGGGCACGGCCACGACGTCACAGAGCTGGTTCGCCCTCATTGGGCGAACCGCTCACATGATGCGCTTGCGAGCAGCAAATTCAAATTTGCTTGCTCGGCAAGCAGCTAAGCGCCAAGCAGGCAAGCCCGCCCGCTGACGCTGGCCACACACATTGTCACAATGTGTCTCATAGTGGCGAGCGTGAGCGCGCCCGCCCGCTCAGCACCACCCTGGACGAGGCCTCATGCTAACAGTTCATTAGCATCTGATTTGTAGAAGCGTAAACCCAACATCCGTCAAAAATTGTCAATATGCTATTTTACTGGTTCACTCTAGGTAATCGTTAGTGGATAGTCTTAGAAGTATTGTTAATTGTGAATAATCTTATGACAAACAGCCTGATGAAGTTTTGTGGATCTGATGCCTCTTCCTTGGAGATACTGTACTAACCTCCAATGTTTCAGTATATCCAGAAAGTAAAAAAAAAATAGGCACTGGGTGTGAGGATTAATTAATAAGGTGACAGTCTCCTAATTTACTGATCACTGCAATGATTTTGTTGGAGGGCATTTTTCCCCCCTGAAAACTGTGAAGTGATAATAGCACATATTGTTTTTCTCAAACTTTGATTGCTCTAATAAAGGAAAGCCTGATTTAGAAATAGAAGTGAGATTCCAATAAGAAGCTGGAATGGAAACATTCAGCGATTGAAAACATTTTTTTTTTTTTATGATTTAGTTCCTTTTTTTTAGGATATGTGTCATAGGTTAGCAAATGTATGCCCCAAAAACCTGATTCCAATTAAAAACAAATAACATAAAATAAAGATTTGGGAGCTATTCAGTGTCTCAAACTTAACAGGGGAGTCCAACAAAAAGCAAAATGTAAACAATTTGAAAAAACAACTCATTAGTGTAATTGGATTATTTAGAAAGCTTTAATTGTCATTACAATATTACAATTACTGTCAGACTTAAAGCAATATACAAAAAAAAGCCCAATGCTACATCCAATAAGACAAATTATATAGTTCATTACTATCTGATTTTTCTCAATGTATTCTTCTATGGCTCATTAAGTTCAATAAAACATTTCAAGCATGTAACCACGTCAAGGTAACCCTTTTCGCAGGTACTACACTAGCAATTCCATACTGTACCCTGTTTTTGAGTTTTCTTTTTACCCCTCCCCTCTTCATCAGTAGATCCTGGTACACACAAGTGAATGGAGAAGTCTATTAAGAGATTTATTCTCTCAGGAGAGAGGTTGCAGCGGCTGCAAACTCCAACGATGATTAATAGCAATTGCAACCATATATCATCTAGCTAAAACTGTCACCAATGATCACAACAAAAATGTAAAAGTCCCCCAGAGGTTAAAAAGTTAATTAACAAAATGACACAACAAGTTTCATATATTGCATTGTATCGGCAAAAAATATTAAATATTCCTTGTTTTGGTACTCTGAACATTACGGGGTTTGTTCAACATATATTTAAATTTCCATAAACCCATATAGGGACTGGATGAAAGATTAAACATTCACCCGTAATTGGAGCTACGATTACTTTCTGACTTTGTGATAATTTTTGTCTGAATACTGCAGTAGCATAATGCTTGGTTTAGTAATTTTGTTTCAGTATAATTTAAAAAGTTTCTTTGGCTTTGCTAGGTTTGGAAATGTTAAAATACATAGTTGTTCCGTTGAATTGTATGGTTATATCAGTGGTTTCCAACCTTTTTTTGGTGAAGGAACCCTAAGTGAAATTCTGAGGAACCCCCAACCCTCTTTAACAGCACGTCTGATATCAGATCCATTGTAAATTATTTTGTATTTGATAGAATTTTCAAATGACCAGAAAATTGCAGTGAGCCCTATAGGGGGATGCCCGGGGAACCCTGGTTAAAAAACACTGGGTTATATTATTGAACTGTAGGTTAGGATTATGAATATTGTAGGCATCTATAACTATAATCTGTCTAATATCAAAATGAGTATGCGCTTTATTTTAGGAAGTTGAGTGCCACCACATAGTTTCACTGAACAACCAGGAAGTCACGTGTTACCAATGAGAACTAACAGCTCTTTTATCCGATAATCTGAGTATCATTAAACGGGTGCCAATGTAACGCTGAGAACATTCTTTGTATTTACGTGTGTGCTGCTCCAGTTTGGCAGAAGTAAAGCTGGTCAAGTTTCTTTAAAGCTGGTGCTTTTTCTTACCACTTTAAAATTGTGGTGCTGGCTTAGCTGTTGCCCTCATATTCCTAGGGAATGGTATTTGGAGTACATTGAACAAAGAATACTGCACTACTTCCTGCTGCCAACAAAGTATCAAACTTCAGATTCAGTCCATTAATCAGTTTAAAAGATAAACCTTTTTTTTGTGGCTTAAAGTTATTCTCAAGTGATACTTTGGCATAAGATGATGAAACAAGCACTGCACTTGTTTTTTTTTTTTATAATTTTTTATCAGTTCTCATGATGAGTTTTTACTCATGGGAAACAAGTGCTGCAAAGACACTACTCCAACATTTGGGTATTTTAGGTTGGTCACTTTTACAGAAGAAAACAGAGTAAGTATTTAGAAGTTATATGAAGGCAGTAAGGTCAGTTATCATTTGATAGTGGTAATCTAACCTTTTCTGACCGAAGAAAAGACTGTTTCTGCTTACACTGTGCTTTCAGAAATCAATTACAAGGAGGAGGGTGAAAGTCTAAAGCTGGAAGCTGACATAAACAGAGATCCGCTGCTTCTTCATTTTACTATCACCATGAGCCCTAGTGTGCTGGAGTGAATGTGTACTGGCACAGAAAGAATTGATCACATTCCTAATGTAGCCACTTATAATGTTTACAGAAGTACCTGCACTAGTAAGTCACCTACATGCTTTTTAGCCCCATCACCAAAAGGTCTTACAATATGTGGAAAAGCAATTCGATGCAGTAATATTAGTGCTACTAATGTTTTATTTATTTTTATATCAGATCTGGTTGAATTCTGTGATGTGGCTGAAATCTTAATTTATTGTACACTAACATAACCCTTAAGAAATGTCGCAGATCTAAAGCAATCTTTCACATCTGCATGACTATAAATAGTATTGGTCTCTACGTGAGAAATTACGACTTGAAATGTTGCTAAAATGTCTGAAGAGGGTAGATTGTGCTAAAATAGAGCATTTTAATGAAAGAGATTAATCGGATAAAAAGGAAATGGACACGATTTACTGAGGAAAAAGTCCTACTGGAACCTTTAAAACTGAAAATGGACAAGTCAATGGCACCAGATAGGATACATAACGTGATATTAAAATAGCTTTGGGGTGTGCTTGCAATACCATTAAAACCCCTCCTGGGCCATTCAGTTTGGGGTGTGTTCTCCATTATCAATAATCTGCTTGTCTGGAGTTCCGACATAAGCAGTGATCATAAACTGAGGGCTCAGGAAGAGGAGGTTGCAGGATTATTGAGGCTCAGCACTTCCCGTTGAGGGTCCAAAAATATATTCTTACATTGGGGCCTCCAGTTTACTAGCTCTGCCTCTGCACTGGTGGGCAGCCTGGCAAAGTTAAAGCTGAGGAATAGGTTCCCCAAAAAGTGTTGCATGTTCACTTCGTTCAAAGGGAGGGGAGTAGGGATCTAGGGCCTGCACAGCTCCTCATAATCAGTCTAAAGTAAAAGGCGAGTTCCTACTGTGCTACCTCAGCAATATTGCTGCCCATCTTCTTCCCATGTCTTCTGTGAGCTGGGGGAAGCCCACTGCAAGTCCCAGGAGCAGCGTTTACTCTTCATAGGTGATAGAGAGAGAAAGCTTTGCAATGTCTACTTACAGAGGAGAAGTACTAATGGAAATTTCAAAACTTAAAGTGGATAAGTCAGTGGGACCAGACTAGACACATTGAAGGATATTAAAAGAGCTTAGGGGAACACCATTAATAGAACTATTTCAAAAGCAGTCACTATTAACAAATATAATGGTGTTTTCCCTGGACCCTTCTGATCCTGACCCATATGTAAGAAAATCCCCCAATTACATGGATGTGTGATGTGTGGTGCACCTGCTGGCAACAGGACTCCTGAGTCTCCCGCTTGGTTGGTATGGGGAATATCACCATGAAAGGTGTCTGCGGTAGTGTGCTTGGAGTCCTACTCACATTCGATGCAGCGCCTCCACCCCATCAGGATCTCTGCGGCCGCAGGGGGATGTATCTGATGGGAAACTCCTTCTAGGTGCCTCCTCCTGCTGAATGACACTCACACAGAAAGGATCTTGTGAACCATGATATCTTTATTGGCATCTTTCTAGGCAGACTGCCCCTCATAGCGGTCGTGCTTAGCCGCTCATCTTGTTGAAGTATACCCCTTCCGAAGGTTCCTCCTCTCTCTCAATAGAGTTGGTTCACCTCTCCCCTAAGGGAGATCACCATCTGTGCCAGGTCCCTGGACACAGTGTGTAGTCAGCCTGCACGTGACTCTGACAGCTATGAACTGCTGCAGACACTCCACTCAGGAACATAAGAACAGAACTCCTAACTTTAGGAAGTGCTGTGTCTTATATAGACTCCAGAAACAGACACACCTTTGTGTCACTAACAGTGGACACAAAGCATGTTGTCACTTCCTTTGTTACATATGACACCTCACCAGGGTTTGAGGGCAAACCTCCATGATTGTTGCCATCAATCCTGCATACTTACCAGGCTTACTGCCAGTATGAGAAAGAGATGTAAACCATTTTTACACATGGCTACACAAATATAGCTACAGATGACTGTAGAAGAGGAAGTTTAGTCCTATTTCCCAAATGCCTGAATAGGGAAGAGGCTACAGGCCAGCAGGCCTGATGTCAGTAGTGGGAAAATGTATGGAAACATTGCTGAAAGAAAGAGTTGTTGAATTTTACAAGATGCCAAGCAGCATGGATTTACTGGGGAGATGATGTCAAACCTCAAACATTTTTTTGACTGGGTGACTAAGATAATAGGTTGGGGTGAGTCAGTAGATGTAGCATATCTAGATTTTAGTAACGACTCTGACACTGTTCCACATAAATAAAAAAGTTGCAATGCTTGGCATTGAATTCTAAGGTGACTGAATGAATAGACATTGGTGACATTAAGGCACATGCGACAGAGAGTTGTGGTATATGGAGTACATTTAGGCTGCGGTTATAGTGCTGGCAACGGCGACGTGACATCGCGGCAAAACAAATGTATTGCCGCCGTCGCGTGCGCTTATAGTAAGCGCGTCGTGACGGGAGTGACGTGGTGGCGTGAAATTTGGAAGCCGGTCAAATTTGATTTTTCTGAGGCTGTCGCCACATGTGACAGCCTCTGAACCAATCAATGGCCAGGTCGCTTGCGACGTCGCTGCAAAGCGAAATACATCTTTCATCCGTTGCGTCGCCGTCGCGCGCACTATAAGCGTGGCCTAAGAAGAGGGGAAGGTGACCAGTGGAGTACCTTAGGAATCTATACTGGGACCTGTGTTCTTTAATATCTTCATTTGTTATATAACAAATGTTCTCGAAGGCAAGAATGCTTTTTTTTTTTGCAGATAACACAGAGATCATAATAGGGTTGACATCCCTGGAAGTTAACAAAATAATGAATAATTTAGGTAGATTAGAAGAATGGTCTAGAGTGTGGAACCAACAATATAATGCAAACAAGTGCAAAATTATGCACTGGGTCACAGAAATCCAGAATACAGGATTAATGGCACTATAATAACTACAAAACAGGGAAGGGACCGGAGTCATTATTTTAGCTGACTTAGAAGTAGGCAAGCAATATAACAAAGCAATGAAAGAGATAGGTAGTGATGCCACTTTAAAAGACCATTGGGGAGTCCGTATCTCCAGAAGGATATAAATAAATGAGAGATTGTGCAAAGAAGGGCTGAAATAATGGTGCATGGTTTACTAAAAAAATTAAATAAAAAATAAGTGTCCGGAAAGACTAAAATACTTCAATATGTAGAGATTGGGGAAAGAATGGAGAGGAGAGAACTCAAATATATACATACGGTATAAACTTTCAAATATATAGAGTTTATAAACAAAATAGAGGAGGGAAGCATATGTCAGAGAAACTGAAATCCTAAAACAGGAGGTCATATTGTGAAGGTGAACGGTGACAGGCTCAGGGGAAATGTAACAAAGTACTTCTTCATAGAAAGATTTGTGGAGTTGGTACAGTGGTTGTTAGAGGCCAATACAGTAAGGAAATAAAAAAAATGATTGGGATAGATATAAGGCTAACTTAAAGATAAATTAAAGCCAAGTTGTAAATAGGGTCTGAGGTTTTACAACATATAGGAACATGGGTAGATGGTCCAAGTGGTTCTTATTAGCCATCAAATTCTATGTTTCTATGTGATGTGAAGGAGACAATTGTATGGGGGTGCGGGGAGAACCAGAGACACAACCTCCACTACATAAAATGCCATTAAGACATAGAGAAAAATTACTGTAGGTAGGAGTTCTGCCAACACATACGAAAAAGTTACAGACCAGATTAAAATGTGAGACAGCTTTAGTTTTGAAAGAAGATTTTTAATGTACTATAATGTAACAAGCCTTTTTTTCTATAGCAACCATTTACAAAGTCACAGATACTGAGTCAATACGCCTCTGAAGTCATTTAGTGAACCCCCGAGCCAAATCTTCGCTGATCGATCGCAGGAGAATGGATCGATTGGCAACTTAGCTAATTTCTTATCAATGTGGGGATTGTATTGATGCACATATTAAATGGAAAAAATTCAATAAAAAATTAAAAAACAGCAGCTTGGACTGTTGCTTTAAAAATAGCAGGATTTAAAAATCACTTTCTACTCTTCTAGTCTTTCATCTTATCTTGGGAGTATTGGATCCATTTCCTGGGAAACTGCTCATATCACTGCAACCATACTGTCTATAGGGACCATTATTAATTCAGGTATACATCATCTGATCTGTGCTTGACTCCTTTAGGGTTCGTTACTGTACCAAGTCAGTGCTAGATACCAATTTAATAAACCTAGTACATACTCCTCCGCATATATTTTTTTTATTATTATTATTTTGAACAAAAAAATGCAAAAAAAACCCTTCTTTAAAGCCTGAAAAGGAAAAGTGCAGATCCTGGTCTAACTAAAGTTGTTCTTTCGGACCCGAACCTTAACATACACATACAGGGCTATTTATCAAGATGATGCAGTTTGCTCCAAAACACAGAGAAAAAAGTTTTACTGCTGTTATATTCTGTGATATCAGTGACATTGAATGCTATGAACACTCTGTGATATTCTGCACTATAATGCAATATTCTGCGCTATCAGTATGTACAATAAAGTTTGCCATCAACACTCCTAACTCTAGCGGAGAAAAATTGGAGCCATGCATCTTAATACATTGACCCGGTATGATGCAGTGAAAAAGACAAAGTGTGTTCTTTTTTTCAAGAAATGCGAGGAAAGACTATCCAAATTAGGATTGTTCAAATAGAGGCATCTAAAATGGGATATGTTTACTATTTTCAAATGTATCCAAAGGCAGTACAAAGAGTTTGAGGGAACCTTTCAGCCAAAAGATTGATACAGGGTTATGCCTTGAGATTAGAACTAATTAGATTTCACCAACTGCAAAAGAAAATGATTCTTACAGGTAGTTCAGTCCAAATATGGAATATGACTGTGATGGCAGATAAAGTAGATATATTTAAGAAACGGTTTGGCATTTTAAGAGAAAGGAAAATTATACAGGAACATGTCAAAAGGAGTTAAACATTCTGTAGAAAGAGCATTTAGCCATACTGGAGTCAGGAAGAAATATTGACAACTTAATTAGATATAATTGGCAAATGTTACACAGGGATTTTTTTTCCGTCTTCCTCTGGATCAATATCACTATAAATATAGAATTAGCATATCTCCAATTCCCCAATTAGTAGTTAACAAAGGTTGAACCAGATGGGCATACTATGGTTTTTTTTCCCCAACCTTATGTACTATAAAAGTATGTTACTAATTATTAAAGAACCTATTATCTTGCATCTGTGTCAATGCTAGTATACGTATTTATTGTAAACATTAGCACACTTAGCAGCAAGATCAGAAGTGGTCAAGAGTACTGTGATTAGAAGAATACTGTCATCGACTTTTAGCCAATCATGCATCGAAATCTTATTGAATACATTCCAAGTTATACATTTGTTACACGTTTCTTAGGCTCGCTACGACCTAGTCTTTGAAATTACACCTTAAAAGAGGAGACCAAAGCACATACAATGGTACATGCTATACGTGTATATGTGTTATGAGACATCTGTCCCCATTTACTTCGCAAATCTTCATCTGAATGTTTTCTGAAATTTACAACCATAACAATTGTCAATTGAATGCTGTTATTTGTGTACTTCAAATAGATTTTTATGTTAACAGGTGTGAGCTTAACTTATGTAACGGGTATTCCCTATGAATACAGCCGCTACTACCTGCTGTGCAACCTGTGTGGCTCTCAGGAGCCTAAGCCTCCGCTTGGGGAACCTGGGGTACATACATATTATACATCTCTTGGTGCAACGCCTCCACCTGGGAGGGATCCCAACGGAGTGGGAGGAGGCCCTCACAGGAAACAACCACACAAAGCGAGCAAATGTAAAACAGGACTGGCTTTACTGCATAGCAAACATATATCAACACAAATCAACATGCGCCACGGCGGACGTTAACCACAATGGGCGTCACGGCGGACGCTAACCACACTAGGCGTCACGGCGGACGCTAACCACACTAGGCGTCACGGAGGACGCTACCACCTCTAGGCGTCACGGCGGACGCTAACCTCCCACAGTGTGACCCCACCCTGTGTCCAGTAACCCCCACCCAAATGTCTCGCACTCCCAGAGTCAAATACCACTGTGCATATGTGTGTGTGACTGCGCAGCCACTATGTTTGGTGATAGGCCTGGTTGGTGCACGTGAGTTGCAGGTTACCTGTCCGGGCTCCAGCCACGGGTACCGCGATATCAATCCGCACGATCCGACGTTGTCCTCCACACCGCGTGGGTTGAAAGTCCAGCGCGAACAATGTCTCTCCTAGTCTTAGGGTCTTTGGTGGTGTTCTGAGCTCAGAACCCACCTCGCAGGGCCGCACGGCTTCAGCACTGTGTCCCTGACTACTC
Source organism: Ascaphus truei (assembly GCF_040206685.1). NCBI lineage: Eukaryota > Metazoa > Chordata > Amphibia > Anura > Ascaphidae > Ascaphus > Ascaphus truei. The sequence goes on along the minus strand of NC_134484.1, from coordinate 164,804,963 downwards.
GGCCAAATAATGGGGCAGTGTCCCTATCTAGGGCCTGTCCCTAAGCTCCACAAGCTATTAGGTGGCTCAGGACCTAACTGGGACCTTGGGGGCTGCTGGCCTATGCAGAGGGTCACTGACCCCTGCATCCACCTCTTACCCCTAGCTGGTCCGGATCCTGACTGCCTGCGTGGCTGCAAAACCCCGCGAAATGTATCTCTCTATCCCCAGGCAAATCCTTCAGCCCTATTGGCTCCCTGGCGTCAGGTGTCTCTGCCCCTAAGCACCCTGGGGGCTGGCAGACTCATCTCGCGCATGCGCGAGCTATCTGGGGCCTCCCGCGCTGTGCTCTACCACTGCGCATGCGCAACAGCCCTAACATGGCGGCGCCCTGCTCCCCGAGCCGCCGGGCCGGTGGCAACGCGATCGCGGCCTTAGCGACGGCCCGATCGCGGCCCCGGCAACCGGCCTGCTCGCCGCTCGCGTCCCTAGCTACCAGGGATCTCTATGCTCGCGCTCCAGCCCTATCCACACGCGCGCTCGCAACTGGGAAGGAGGGGGTGAGTGTGCGAGGGGGGACCTGGCTACACGCGAGGGGGGACCTGGCTACATCTATATAAAAAAAAATTGGTATGTCAGGGTCGAGTTGACCCCTAAATAAGATATTTGTATTTGTTTTTAGCCAATATGTTATTTTCACTTTTTTCCCCAGCCAGTAATGTTCAAAATTTGACAAAGAGAATGTGCACAGCCACATCTTTGATCACACCTGCAGCACCTAACTTCTTTTATAACAACTCATATTAACCTACAGAATCTCCTGAAATTGCTTACAAGCAAGAGTTAATGTATCAAAGCCAATGAAATGCTGCTTAATAATTTGACACACACACACTATATATATATATATATATATATATATATATATATATATATATATATATATAGGTCATGCAGATTGCCTCACATTTGACTCTAGAATACTTTGGTATACAGAGGAGTTCATGGTCGACTCAATGACTGCAAGGTTCCCAGGTCCTGTGGCTGCAAAACAATCCCAAATCATCACCCCTCCACCACCGTGCTTGACAGTTGGTATGAGGTGCTTGTGCTGATATGCTGTGTTTGGTTTTCGCCAAAAGTGGCGCTGTACATTTTGGCCAAACATCTCCACTTTGGTCTTGTCTGTCCAAAGGACATTGTTCCAGAAGTCTTGTGGTTTGTTCAGATGCAACTTTGAAAACCTAAGCCGTGCTGACATGTTCTTTTTAGAGAGAAGAGGCATTCTCCTGGCAACCATTCCAAACAAACCATACTTGTTCAGTCTTTTTCTAATTGTACTGTCAAGAACTTTAACATTTAACATGCTAACTGAGGCCTGTAGTCTGAGATGTAACTGTTGTTTTCTTTTGCAATTTCTCTGAGCATTGCACGGTCTGACCTTGGGGTGAATTTGCTGGGATGTCCACTCCTGGGAAGATTGGCAACTGTCTTGAATGTTTTCCACTTTTGAATAATCTTTCTCATGATGGACTTTAAACTGTTTGGAAATGGCCTTATAACCCTTCCCAGATTGATGGGCAGCAACAATTGCTTCTCTAAGATCATTGTTGATTTCTTTCCTCCTTGGCATTGTGTTAACACACACCTGAATGCTCCAGACCAGCAAACTGCTAAAACTTCTGCTTCTATAGAGGTGGTCACACATGCTGATGATCAATGAATCAAGGGCATTTGATTAGCAGCACCTGTCTGCTACTTAGCATCTTAATTCCTATGGAAGCAGTAAGGGTGTACTTAGTTTTTCACACATAGCTTCCCAATTTTGGCTTTATTTTTGTTAAATAAATCATGACACGGTGTAATATGTCATGTGTTCTTGTTCATCTGAGGTTGTATTTACCTCATTTTTAGACCTGCTAAGGAACAGATGATTGTTATTATGTCCTGATATGTAAAACCATATAATTCATTTATTTATAGAAATATGTATATATATATATATATATATATATATATATATATATATATATATATATATATAAATAATATCGCTGTTAAAAATATATATACATACAAACGGAATAAAAATAGTTTCATTCAATTACAACATTCCCAAGATTGCAATTTGATATACAAAGGCTATTATATTGGAATTCCACTCTTGCTGCATTTCTCTCTTTCTGTATTTTAAACACATCAGAACAATTTTTAACGTTGTTTAGTTGTTGTGTTCACTCTTAAAAATGAATACTTAACAATATATATATATATATATATATATATATATATATATATATATATATATATATATAGAAAACAATGTAGATATATAGAACAATTTGATTTGTAAACTATTTATCTGAATTTTCAAGTATTCTTAGCTAATTGATATATATATATATATATATATATATATATATATAATCAATTAGCTAAGAATACTTGAAAATTCAGATAAATAGTTTACAAATCAAATTGTTCTATATATCTACATTGTTTTCTTTGTACTAAAACATAATCCACCACAAAGCTCCCATTTAAGCTAAACAGTGCTGGTTTTGAATTGGCTGAAATTATATATTTTTTTATAAACTTGGCAATGATTGTGGTAAAAATATATTTGGTTAGTATCTGAGGATTAATAGAATGCTTGTTTCACAAAAGCTTCCACAGGATACTGTGTGCCACCCTGAAGAGGACTGGTAGAGTGAAACACGTGTTGGTGGTTGAGGGTTGGTTTGGCCAACTTCCCTTTTAGTCCATTTTTAGACACTGCAGGCTGCAGCTGTGTTGCATTTTGTAAAGCAAAGTCTTAACAGGGTGAGGATTGTACAAATTAACTTCAAATCTTTTTGGGCTGTGCTGGTGACATCACTGTAGACAGACGATGTGTGTGAATGTGATAAAGTGTTATTTGTGTATTAGGTTATGATGATTAGTTTCTCTGTTGTCCCTTAGTTTTTTTTTTTTTGGGGGGGGGGTGTTAGGAGGTATATTTAGATAGGAGGAATACTCATCAAAAGCTCCAAAACAATGGAACAAAAAGGTTCATGTGAATCAATTTGTGCCAGCAGCATATTCCAAAAAAAAATACATGCAAGAGACAGCACTCTTAATAGGACTCAAGGTGTGACATCTCCTGCCAAGGATCAGCAAAACTTCAGAGTAAGTTTCAACAAATCTTCATTTTATTGGAGAACAGTAGCACAATACGTTTCAGGCCGGCAAGGCCTTTCATCAGGTAGGTGTGGCAAAACATGTCTGAAGCTGATTCATCTTGCTCCTTACATTTGACACAAATCATTTAGGAGTCTCAGACCTGGCTGATTTGCTCCAGTTATAGGTGCATATTTTGATATACTGTATTTCATTATAATATTGCTCCCCTAACTAGTCCTATGACAACTACCAAAAACCCAAAACACTCTGTGGCACAAGTGGAACAAAATTGAATAAAAGCAGCTGTGTACATTCGGGCAAAGTGAGGTAGAGGCAGAGTGGAGCAATTGGCCCCTATTTGAGGTCATCAGTCTGAAAAATGTGATACTTACCCACCAAAGTGTTGGTTTTGTCCTCTGCCTTCTTCTGAATTTGATCAAAATTGTTTTGGCTGCTCGTTGTAATATATGTAACAAGATTAAATTAATTTCCTTAACATTAGTCTTGTTGTATAACCAATACATATATATATATATATATATGTGTGTGTATATATTCCAGTGAGAAACAAACAGTTAATAGTGCAGTGACTAGAGATCAAGTATAAAAACTATTACTTGAATCCGTGGAAAATATACAAATAGTAAATAACAAGGAAACTGTGTCAATAACAGAACCTTAACAATGTGTATTTACAGTGGTCTGCAGCAGTTGAAGAGAGATGGCTGAACACTCCTCAGGTACTACGAGGAAAAGAAGAAAAAACAGCACACAATGCTCATGGTGAAGTAAGTATATATATTGTGTGCCAATCAAGGTAACAGGTGAGTATTAAGCATACATCAAAGAAGTTATTTTACGCATTTCATGTAACTCTAACATGGGTTTACTACACCGGAGAGGATGATCAGATGGCGTTTCCTGCACCGGAGAGGATGATCAGATGGCGTTTCCTGCACCGGAGAGGATGATCAGTTGTCACCGCTGGAACTTGGATTATATCTGCTGACAGACCCTCCGACACACTGCAGGGCGACCTGCACCGAGCAGGAAGAGAACACAGGAAATGTGTCTCCACCGTTGTAGAAGGGGGAGGAGATTCTCCTAATTGGGTAGTCAGTAGGCAGTGTCCATGGTGGTATGAAGTGTAGAGAGGAAGGAATGGTCCACCAAACACAAGCGTGATGAATTAAAAGTTCTTTTATTGCAAAAAGCTGGACATCATGAAAAAGGCTCTGACGCGTTTCATCCCGTGCAAGGGACTTTATCAAAGATATTTGTTTCAGATACCAGACACATATATATATAGGCACATACAGAATCTGATTGCACCACTCCAAAATCAGACTCAGCAGATAGCAATCATCACAGTAAGTGGTAATTCCGATATGTGGCATATTAACCTCTGCTAGTCTGGCAAGAAAAATACAAACATATAGATACAATAGACAATATATATAGAAATGACAATAAATTTAAAAAGAAAGAAACATGATGACAAGCATAATAATAAAAAATGAACATTGCATGGACATCAAAGAAGAATATAAATGTATGATATATAGATAAATATATCATGACTATTGTTATTATTTAATCATCTAATGGATACATATAGAGAAATCCTAATATAAGGGTCCTAAATATAAAATGTAAACTCAATAGGTAAACCAATATATATACTATTCTACATTCAATCTAAAAGAAAATGTTTTAACTCCCAATCTGAATTCATTCCAAAGGGATGAAGGGAGTTAAGCATGTATATCCAGTACATTTCTCTTTTATTCAACCTATTCTCTCTATTGCCACCTCTTGGGTGATGGGGTATATGTTCAATGGCAGTAAATGAAAAATTGCCAATGCCTCCCATTGGACATTGGGAGAAATGCCTGGATACCGGATGATCCAAATCCTGCTTTTTGATTAAACGGGTATGTTCAGCTATACGTAGTCTCAAAGATCTGATTGTGCGGCCCACATATCTGTGGCCACAAGCACATGAGAGAACGTAAATGACATAAGATGTATTACAGTTTAGAAAATTGTTGATGTTAAACTTCTTTTTATCATTGGAATACATAATAAATTTTGCTGGCAATGCATACTGACACATAGAACAGTTTGCGCAGCTGAAGAAACCTTTAGGTATATTTGTGATTCTTGGGCTTCTTATATTAGAGTCAAACAGACTGGGAGAAAGATGTGAGGCCAAGGTTTTGGCCTTGCGAAAGGTAAACCTTGGACCACTGGACAATGAAGGACCAATATCTTCATCTAGCAAGAGTGTTTGCCAATGTTTTTGTACAATTTTAGAGATTAAAGATGACTGTGAACTATATGTAGTTACAAAAAATGGACTCTGTGTGGAATTATTGAACGTATTAATTGACTTTTTTGAGTTATTTGGATTTTTTAATCTAGAAACAGTTTTTTGAATGAGGTTATCTCTATCCATTGAATCTGCTCTTATAAAAGCAGCATCTATGTCTTTGGTAGAGTAACCCCTGGCCACAAATCTGTCAGACATTTCTTTTGATCTTGACAGAAAAGTATCTTTTGTTGAACACAATCGTTTTAGTCTCATGAATTGAGATCCAGGAATATTCCTTATCAATGAGCGGGGATGGCAACTCCGCGCATTGAGAAGCATATTCCTGGAATTCTCTTTACGATAAACATCGGTCTGAATTTTCATCTCACTGTCAACGTACAGGGTTAAATCCAAATAATTAATGTAATTCATATTGTGCTCAAAGGTGAATTTACTATTATAATTATAAACCGGTAGCCGTTTATGGTTCAATACGGAACATGATTTCAGTTCTCTACCTGGCTGGAAGGGGTGGTATTTGATGCCAGTCGGTAAGGTTAGCATTATTGGGACTTATATGGGTCACAGTTGGTATGACGGTGGTCACATTTTCCTATGCCCCTTGTCCACATTTGCTTATTAACCTCCGACTGGTTTATTCATATTAATATAACCACCCCACGTTTATCCATATCATATGCACTTTATACCTTATACCTGCTTGGAGACTCCAATCCTAAGCTATACCTGGACAGTGATTGCATATCACAATACATATGATTGTTTAGCATTTGGATTACAGGAGTTCACTCTCCATTCTTTCTGTCCATGGTGGTATGAATAAAAACTTTTTAAGAAAAAACCCTTGAACAGAAAACAGAGTAACTTTAACCTTAAGACTTCACCACGAAGTATCACACAAGCGTGGTCATGCAGGTTGAGTCAAGGAAGCATGGAGTTACATAGCTGGCAATACATGGTATAATAAAATACTGGTGCATATAAAGAAAACCTCCAGCCCTACACACTATAGTGACACTATCACGCAGAGGCTAATGACTTCACAGTATAGCGCCACACAAAGTGGCCGTACTTGGTTGTTAGGGAGCCAATATTATGCTACACGTCAGTGGTAGGGTAGGATGAAATGGTAAAGCATAAGGAGAACAATCCTACATGTTTCATTTCCTATGTAGACTTCTTCATCCTGATATCTATCTTTTTGCAACTATGATGTTGCTAGTGATTCCTTTCTGGGAATAAACTCACCTGTTTTACCAGCATATCCATCTAGATCCCTGTTTTTGTGTGCTTGGAGTAGTGCTCTCCTCTCTCCTGTTGTCCACGTCTTCTATCTTCAATCAAATCCTCTGGAGACAGAACGCCCATGGAGCAGGGATCACAGGTCCTCAGAGTGGTGCAGTGAGTACTCAGCAGCATTCCTTAAGCATACATTGTTCAAACTCAATTTGTTAAAGGAGCTCTTGTGCTCTCTGTCTTGTTTAGCAGGGGATATCAGTGATTGATTATGGAGGGAGTAGTGGTTCAGGCTGTCCTGAATTCATACTGGACTGTGACCCAACTTTCTACCAATCTCACTCCCTCTCTTCCCACCAGTGCAGTGTTTATCACATAACCCTCATTATTTTATGCATTTATTGCTGGACTGAGTTTATTCATTCCTTGCGCTTTAGAGGGTACACTGCCACCAGAACAACAATCATTTGTACTCATACTGCACCTGGATCGCACCCCCTATTACTCCACATGATTCAGAACATTGACATCTATATTGCATTAATTCTGCTTCAGCTGTGCAGCACTAATTCGAGACCTACGGTTTCGTGACTTTTTGATTTACAATTGATGAATGTCTGTACCATCCTCTGCATTTTAGGTTTAATACATTCTATTTTCTTGATGAGATCGGCATACTCACACATGATACAATGTCCACATTTGTGGAATTCTTTGGGGATACCCCTAATCCCGCTATCACTGGATTGTGAACTAAATAGACTGGGGACAGGAAAGTTGCTAAGGATTTAGCCTTCCTAAATACAAATTTAGGTCCCTCCTTCATAATTGACATTAGTCGTTTGTCCAGTTTTAAGATACCCCAATGTTTCGAAACAATGGATCTCACAGCATCAGCTTGTCTGCTCTGCTGTGTGATAAACAGTGGTGTAGTGATGATTCTCTGACTTTTTTGCCTTGATTTATCCGTATTTGTGGATAACAAGTTTTCATAATCCATCTGTTTCACTGCATCCAGAGCCTCATTAAACTGAGGGTCACTGTATCCTCTGGCACGAAATCTAGCCATTAATTATTTTGACTGCCTCTCGAAACTCTCTTCTGTGGAACATAGCCTCCTCAATCTGAGGAGTTGTCCTTTAGGGATAACCTCCTTAAGGGGTCTACTGTGGTTGCTGTTGGCCCTAAGAAAAGAGTCTCTTGATGGGCTTCCTGTACATGTCTGTCTGTATTGAACCATTCAGATCTATATAAAGCATAAGATCTAAATAATAAATGTGGTGAATGTTGTGCTCATATGTGAAAATAAGTTTATAATCATTGGTGTTCAACATAGCAATGAATTCTTGTAATGTGCATGCATCATCATCCCAAATAAAGAGTAAATTGTCTATGTGCAGACAGGCGGCACATGGAGAGGCAATTGATCGCTCCCTGCGGTCTGTAGGGAGCGGGAGCTGGGTGCGTGGTTTGAGCAGGGGGCGTGGTTTGAGCAGAGGGCTCGAGGGCTCGAGGGCTCTCGTGCTGTCCCCCCGTCAGTCCCTCTCTCACACTCCCGGAGCCCCCCTCCTCTCTCCCCGCCTCCCAAAGCAGGGGCAGCCTGCGAAACGGGCACTAGAGGAGGGGGGGGGGCGCTATGCACGGCTGCACAGACAGAGTAGTCGCCTCCCTTCCCTCCCCGTAGCCGCCTCCCTTACCTCCTCATTGGCTGACTTCTGCACCATGTGCCGCATCAGCGCTTCTGATCACCAGAAGCTTGCAGCATCGGCCGGCTGACGTATCACAGCACGCAGTCAGCCACGTCGGAAGGAGCCAGCGGGGACCTCCAGACTGGAGGAAAGGGGCTGGTGGCCACGCGCCACCGGACGCAGCGGGACCAAAGCCTTAATGTGTTTTCTAAAGGGATTGTGATTGCTATAAATAAAAAGAGATTCCCACAGCCCCATAAATAAATTAGCGTACGATGGTGCAAAAGAAGTCCCCATAGCCGTGCCTCTAATTTGTAAGTAAAATTGTGCATCAAAACTAAAATAATTATGCGTAAGTAAAAACGTGATGGATTCAATCAAAAAAGTGCAAAGGGCTGGTGCTAAATTAGAAAGATTGAGAAAGTGTTGTGTTGAAGCGATACCCTGTTGGTGTTTGATGATGGAATATAATGACGTCACATCCATTGTAACCCACCGAAAATTTGTCTCCCATTTGATGGACTGAATTTCTCTAAGCAAGTCATTCATATCTTTTAGGAATGATAGTAGGGATTGTACCAAGGGTTGCAAGTACCCATCTATATATTGTGAGAGACCATCTCCTAATGATCCAATGCTTGACACAATGGGCCTACCCGGCGGATGTGTCAGCGATTTATGGAACTTTGTGAGATAGTAAAAGATGGGCACAACTGGATGTAAATGGTACAGGAAGTCCAATTCTTTTTTATTCAAAACATACAGTATTTGACCCATTTCCAACAGAGCTCTCAGCTCTTGTTGAAAAACACTGGTGGGATCCTTAGTCAATGTTTTGTACGAATCAGTGTCATTTAGTTGTCTAAGTGCCTCCAATTTATACTCGGTGGAGGACTGTACAACAATTGCCCCTCCCTTATCCGCATTTTTTATGACCAGGGATATGTTTTTCTTAAGATTATGGCGTTCTCATTGTTCATTTGATGTCAAATTATTTTTGAAAGATGGCCTAAATGTATAGCCCTCCACCAGAATTTTTAGGTCCCTTTCCACTAGCTTCTCAAAGGTGGTGAGAAAGGGTCCCTTAGAGGCATTAGTACAAAAGGTAGATTTTGATGGCTAAAAAAATCAGATAGGGGTTCCTCGGGTGAATCTAAACCACATGGTGTAGTGGAATTAGCCCGATTAGGGGCAGAGGAGGGTTCCATTCCTGCATGGAGACGGCTACTTAAAGGATCTATTTCTCAATGTCAGTCACTCTTTGATAAAGCGCCATAGGTGGGAAACGTGTCAGAGGACTTCTGTTTGTACGTATGTAGTTTGGCTATTATGCCAATAAATAAGTCATATTTTTATATCCCTCCAGACCAACTTTTTTTCAAAGCTCCAGTCTTGTCCTACTGTTTTGTACATCTATATCTCACGGGATTGAGGCACGCCATAGGAACAGGCAAAACTGATTTGGAGTCGTGAGTATACTTCACAGACCTACATTCGCTGTTTTCTCTTCATTAGCCAGTGTGGTTTACAACAAACCCTGTCACACATCACAGAGCAGCGGGAAAGGAGAGATATGCTTCATGGAGGAAGACCGTAGATGCGGGATTCACCCAGGAATGTTCCAGATCAGCTGTAATCCTCCCTGCAATTGGGCTCCGTGTGTACATCAGGTGACATGTATTGATTATTCATTCTCCACACAACACTTGGATTTATACAGCGTAGAAATCACTTATTACTTGTTCCATATTACCCGTTTATTTGGGTGCATTTATATGTGACATCCACGGACACATTGCTTGACATTGGAAGCACCCTTCAAGGAATTACTTCCACCACCATACCTGCAAATAAAGAAAAAACATTCCTGTCAACTGGATCTGCTGAATTTTTCAACCCACAATGCCATTGTCATGATCCTAAATAACGCCTATTAATTATACAGAGGACTTCTGAAACCATGATCCAATGTATATATTATTGTGCAGACAGTTAAGTTTCTACTTACATTTGAGAAAGCCATTTCAGTGTTTAATATGAATTGAGTGCACATTTTTCTCTCGGAGTAGACTTTACAGAGGAGCTGCAGGGATTAAATCAGTTACACACACAAAGGGTTAACACGAGTGAGAAATGTTGGTGCTATAAACTCCCCTACAGGGGGGGAGGGGGAGCTGTGCCTCCAAAAAAAGCTTTCGCACACGCAAAAGCACATGTCAGAAGTTACAATAGCATCAGGACACTAGCTTATGATGTCATAGTGGGTAGCAGCA